>NW_010109837.1:0-9906 GCF_000699245.1 Pterocles gutturalis
GAGAAACCATTTGCTTTTCCTTGAAATATCAGGAAGTGCAACGGGAATTCTATTGGTTCCCAAATGCCGTAAGTCTTTTTCCCAGTATGGGAGGGACTTTCAAAATAATAGACTAAACTACAAGCAGAGTTAAGTACATATTATACACCTACAAGCAATCTACCTCTAATGTTTACACTATATTAGCTATGTTTATTTCTCTTCTTTTTTAAACCTGTTACAACTTTTCTTAGAGCTTCAAGTGCATTCTGTAGTTATTTATGGATAGATGTGGTATATCATATGTGGGGAAATAGTTATCTTCAGCAGCCCTCTGCTGAGCTGCTTAAAAGCAAAAAAAAACCCATTCCATGTTTTAAATTTACCAGCTTTAATAAAAGTAAAAAGCATAGAGAGATTTCTCCTTCCTTCTTCAGACTCAGCTGAAGCCACATATTTTCTGACTCCCACCAGGGACCAAGTGAAGGATGCTCAGAGCTTCCTCAGCAAGGTTTCCTGAAATCACAGGGGATGCTCTCCTTATCATGAATTCAAAATGCGTCAGCACAAACCCTGGTTCTCAAACTAATGCTCACTAATATTTTTCTCTCTTTATGCAGTCAGCTCTCTCTAGATCAAACAGGCATTTTTCTAGATCTAAGAGGCATGTAAGGATATGTGTTCTGATTATATTCTCTATGCACAGGTTATCTGATGTTGTTCCAAATAGTTTCTGGACTACTGTTGCAACATTTTAATTGCAGTCTTTTATTTTCCCATTTCTTAGTGTTATTAATTGCCCTATATATTTCAATGAAATGTCAGAGCGCAATTTTATAACCCTGTTTTCCTCTCCTGCAAAGAGAATGGTGCTTTTTTTTTGTTTTGTTTTGTTTTGTTTTATTTAATTTTTTAAAATGTTAGGATATAACTTATTTTTTTGCTGGCAGAGTTTTGGGTCAAAATAATCTTATGAGTCCATGGCTATCATAACTGAGTTAAACCTGACATTTTTATGTCAATCTTCTGCAGCTGGATAATAATTCTATTGAGGTTCATGCAACAACTCAATCCCAATTCACCTTCTTTTCCCAGGCACCCATGCTCTAGTCAATCTTATTAGTAATACATAATGCTACAGACCTGTGCTGACTTTGATCCTGTTCTGTTTTAAGGATAACTCCCACCCCTTTCCTTGTGATATCAATTTCCTCTTTTTCTGTGCTCCTACAGATATTGTACTGTATGCTTTTAGGTTTTGTGTTGGTCTTTTTGCCTTACATTCTTTATGCATTGTATTTGTATATTTATTCTGCCCACCTGATTGAAATTATTGTTGCAAATCTTCTCTACTCAAGCTTCTTTGCATTTTTTTTTTTTTAAGTTCGTATTGCTCCCCTCAGGAGACTCTTGTCTCCAGTTTGTACAATAACTTTCCCATGCAGTTAGTTTTTTCCCTTAGAAAAGGAACTTCTATCCTCTCTTAAACTATAGACTAAGATTTTTGTTCTGCTCCATCCATTTTCATTTGGAGAATGAGAAAAGATGATTCAACTTGATCCAGATGGAAAAGGACAGTTTTTCAAATCCAGAGGACATTTCTGTACAGTTTGTTGCTGAAACCCATCCTTAGTAATGACATTCTACTACCTGGGATCCCACTTAGGAACTAAGTTACCCTCCATATTTTATAACATATGTGGAAATGACTATTAGTTGCCCTGACAGTGTATGCAGTGCTATTTTCCATTTTGTGCATTCATGCCTTTTTTGCAGCATCTTTCAGAGTTATTTATGGAACAAGATTTCTACCTACTTTTAGAAAATGTCACTGTTCTTTCTTTCACAGACTGCTTCCTCCCTTGATGCAAAACTGGATGTCTGCACTAGTCTTCATGCAGGAACTTGCCTCCTTGCTCCAGTTCTCATTTTAAGGGACATTTGCTGGTTCTGTGTTCTAACCCAAAGTTCAGGTGTCTTCTTGTTAGGCTGGTTGGCTGCATTCCCATCTCTGTATGTGATGTTATAGCGCTGCTTATCAAGATGATAGATGAATATCCTGACTCTGTGGGATCTGAACAAAAATAATAATACTTGGAAGGGAGGAGTCATGAATTAAATTAGTGAAATAACTTCTAGAATAATGATGTTTCCTGGTCTGCATTCTGTGTGATATTCCCCTAATAGAGAAGACATTATCCTCACATATTTCCCTGTTATCCTCAGATATCCCTCCTTTTCTTCTTTCCACTGGGGTACTGTGTGTCTTATTCTGGTGTGGCTCCACAGAGAAAGTCCACATGGACCAGGAGCAGAAGCAGTGGATGATTCAGACTGCGTGAGGCTTTGCGTGGTAGACGGTTGTGAGGCTCCCTGTGATGAGCGAGTTCAATTCCTCTGACTCTTTGGAGAGACAGTGTGTGTGCATATATATGTGTGGAGTGTGTGAGAAAGGGTGGGTAACAGAGCAGGATAGCAAAGCCTTCTGTTGGTGTTTGCTCTTTTGGGAGGGAATAACCAAAACAGCAGAGCAATGGAGCTGGAATTTTCATTTTGGCAATGTAGGAAAAGGTCAGAAAGAACCAACATTTAATGCTAAACACTCCATAGACCAATGCTAGAGCAGGCTGGTCTTTCTAATTACACCTCCCCCTGAGCCACTACAACAAATCCACTGTCTTCTGACAGTACTTCTGAACTGCATAGTTCATAGCTAATGGTTCTTTGTAGGAGCTCAGCAAAGCTGCTTTATCCTCTGGTATCTTGCCTTACCTTACCTGGGGCAAAGTTAATTTGCACTCACCTTTGCTTTCCTGTACTGCTGTCTTTCCTTATCATGGAGGAGCCCTGGTACTTTTCCAGTGTCTTTTACTTAAGACCTAAACACCACCTCTTCTTCCTAAATCTTCTGCTGTCACTCACTGGCAGTACTCCAGAGGTAGACATAAATCAGGCCTAATGACTTTTCCTTCTCTGTTGTAATATACCTGGGCATGGAGGACCCCTGGTACTTTTCCAGTGTCTCTTATTAAGGTGTGTGAAGGAGACCTAAACACCACCTCTTCTTCCTAAATCTTCTGCTGTCACTCACTGGCAGTACTCCAGAGGTAGACATAAATCAGGCCTAATGACTTTTCCTTCTCTGTTGTAATATACCTGGGTCTATTAACTTTGGAACACAAGTCCCCATCTTTCAAAAAGCATCACTAGTTTGACATGTTTGGGGCCTGATGTGAAGAGCCTGGTGGTGAGGGAGGAGGAGAGCCACATCCCACCCAATCTTCACACTGTTTCCCTGAAGACACTCATGTTTGCTGATGTTGATCACGAGCACAGGACAACTCCAAACAAGGAGCTCAGTATGAGCTGGAAAACAGCAATTTCAAATAAGGGACAATTTCCAGCAATCAGCAGCAGCTGTAATAGATACCTGAAGAGGCACCGCTCCCTTCCCATGCTGTTAGCATCAAGGGCAGCCACTGTGGGGAGAGAGCCACAATGCAAACACAAGAGTCAAACTCCCATGGACTCTGCTGCTACCTCCCTAGAGCACAACTAACCTCAAGATCCACTTTGTCTTCCAGTCTCCCAGTGTGGAGGAGGGCTCTTTCCTGCTTCTCCCCATTTTATAGCCAGGACCAGTCCCAAAAACTTGGGAGATGAATGTAGGCCTCTTGGTTCAAAAGTTGCTTCTGATTTTGCTGGGTTGTTGTCCTTTGCTTGTCTTTCTCAAGACATTGGGTTTGGTTTCTTTTTAGGAGATGCTGAGTAGGGAAACATTAAAGAATAAAAAAATCTGCAAAACAGTGTCTTGATTTTTAGAGGTAGAAAGAAATAACTTAGCATGGTACCTCTTCCCCCTGCTGTCCCACCTCCGTTAGCTGAGGAGATCATTGTAAGACAGCTCAGAGTCTGGGCCATGCTTTGCAAAATGTAGATTGTCTTTCTCTGTGAAATGGGTTTTTGAGAGGAATCTCTTGGATTCCCCTGAGACCTCTCATTTTAAATTTTTCACTCTTCAGCTCTTGTTAGCATTACCTCTAAGCTCAGGGGAGGACTGAAAGGCCATAGGAGTCACCTTCTCACAGTTTCTGGAGTCTTTAGACAGACCTCAGAAACCATATTAATCCCTCCAAGATAAGAGCCTGTTTTTATACTTTCTTTCACAACTTGTCTGGTATTGGGACACAAATAAATATTTTTGTCCATTTGAGGACTTTTAACTGTCACTTACTGGTGAACACATCTATGAATAATGACAGTATGGGACTTGTCTCTGTGCCTCCTTCACTATCTCTTTACTCAAGCTACAGCAGCTGTAACGAGCAGTGATTCAGCACAGGATGAAGCGGCTTCATTAGGACATACTGGAAACACAGCAGTCCCCAGGGCAGCGTGGAGCACTTGTGTGATGGGTTTGATGCTGTGTGGTGTTATGAAAGGACTAGGAAGTGTCTGGTAACACCCTGCCAGCCTCTTGTGAACTAAAATGCCTCCAGTTTGTCAGCCCTGGAAGCAGCATCTCCACGTCTGTCCAAACTCACTGATGATAGAATCATTTCATTGCATGAGAGTACCAGAAGTACATCTCAAGCAGTACTCTCAGCACTTATGTCAGCAAAATGGAGGCAGTTTCACAATGTGAGTTATTTCCTAACTCAAAAAAAAATTTATAATAAAATGAACAGGTGAAAATGATAGCTTAAAAAGTGAATCTCATAAAAGTAAATTAGGTTCAGTAAAGTAAAATAAGATGTGATGGTCTTTTAATTTTTGGCTTCCCAAAACCTTGTTAATTTTGGGTACTAGGCACTGAAGTGTTTGACATAATGAGATTACTAAAAATAATTAGGTATGTGTTGCTGATGTAAAGGAAATTCCAGCAGTGATTGTATATAAACTGATAAAAAATGGCTGCAGGTGGAGTTCTTGGAAATTGGAGTTGGAAAGAGGATAATTATTGTAGAAGTCTTGTTGACATTAGTCAGTGGTTATGTAAAACCATCCTGGTCTCTTAAAGGCAAACCCATTTCCTCAGAAATCAGGCAATTTTTTCCCTAACAAGGATATTGCTTGGCATTGCTGATGGCATTCATCTAAGAACCACATTCCCTTCATAGAAGGGGAAATATAACAGACTGTCTGTACACACAGAGCTATAATTTGGAGAGGACTCTGTTTCAGAAGAGAAGGCAAAAGGCATCTAAACAATCAAAGCTGGGCTCATGGTTTTAGGTAAATTCTTATCTTTTCATGCAATTATCAATTATTATGAAAGATACATCTCACTTCATGCCATTTCCATCTACAAGACCACAAGGGGCTGGTAGCTTGCAATTACCATCAAGGACTTGGGAAACTGAGGGCAGAGAAAGTAGTGGGTGCAAATGATATTACATAAGCCTGTAAGGCCATGACTTGCCTCTGCTACCAGCCATCACCTCCTGTAGGTTTTGGAGCCTGAACTAGAGCTATGGGGAGGCCAGTTCTCCATGATGCCATCTTGAGGGCAGCCATGAGGGCAAGATCAAAAAACCCCAAAGAAGCCAAACTGAATTTTCCCTGCTAATATTTTTCAAAACAGCTGTCCCAGAAGGTGATTTACCAAGAGCATGCTTTTTTTTTTTTTTTTTTTGAGCCAAGGATGAACCAGGCTCTTGGGTCCATGCTCCTCCTCCACAGATGCTGGTATCTGTCAGGTGAACATCTCCATTTCTCCTTGTACTGAGATGCCAGGAAGCCTGGAGGCTTGAGGGTGTCCTGTCAAGATGCACAACGAACTGAGTACTTTTCCCTGGATTTTTGATGGAATTTTCAAAGTAAGGCATAGCTGTTCTGCCTCTGCTGAGGAGGTGGACAACAACAGCTCTGTGAAGGAGGTATTTTGTTTTGATGCTTTTCTGCTGGAGGGAAGGAAGGCTGGAGAATCTATCACAAAATCCCCCACACAAAGGCAAGGTTCACAATGAAAACATGGAGAATCCACGGAGGCAGGAATATCCTTGTGGCAAACACCGCCTGCTTGCAAGTCCTTCTCTTTGCACCTCTGCTCTCGGCTGCTACTGAGGGTCTTGATGTGACCCAGGTAGTTCTCAGCCACAGAGCCAAACAAAGTGCTTTGAATCCTACTGTCTGCTGCACAACAGCTGTTTTCTTTTGCTGTCAGCTTTCATACAGGCTGATAACATCTTGTTGTTTTGGAAGCGAGAATGCTCTGTACCTTGGGAGGCTTAGGTTCACCTCTTGGCAGATAATTGAGTCTGGGTGTCACTGAACTCAGCTTCTTAAAATGATTCCATTTGATTCAGTGCTCTACCATGAATTCAAAACTATTCTTTTGTTTGCTCCACCTTTCCCCTAAAAGCTTACACATCTTCAAAAGCAAACTCCAGGTAAAAGACTATTGTTAGGGTGCCAAAACATTGTGTTCAGTGTGGGTGTTAAAAAGATACTGCAAGCAATTACACTAGCGCTAATAAGGGTAATTGGAATTGTTTGGCTTAGAAAGAGCATGGTGGTTTTAAAAGCCTAAAAGCTACAGAGTTCTGCAAATAGAGAGATCATCCTCAACAGGGAGTGATTTCATTTATTATACAGATGTGAGCTCTTACCCTGAACAATAAGTCCTGAGAACAACAGAGTTAGGAATGTTTTGGCTTTTAGAATAATTGGCCTGATAATTTGAGGCTTAGAAGAGATTTGACTTCTTAAAACCTGGTCTTCAGGTAAGCTTTGTGTGAGTCCCACCATTTGAGAGATTTTAGAACAATTTCTACCAAGAGGCTGGTTATGCTGTGCTCATGTTTATAAGGAATAGAGAAGCTTGAACTGATAGCCTGATTTCAGTAATAGCGAAACTACTCTTTGCTTAAGTGGGAGATTTGCTTCTGTGACTGATGTTGGGAGAAGGGTGATGTAGTTTACAGTTACTGTAAAAAGTGATTTCTTGTGTAAAATTAATTCAAACTGTCAAAAATCCCCTCCTAAAAACCAGGGAAAAGGCTGTTGGAAACCAGTCTAAACTTGAGTTCCTAACTCAGGCATAAAACATTACTCTGTGTATCTGAAAAGACAAGAATAAAATAGCAGAAGTAACTCTATTGGGAGCACTCTAAGTCCTGGTAAATGTGAGATAATGAGGCTTAAGCTTCTTCCACTGAGATGAAAATAAATTTTCCTACACCACACTTGCTGTGGGCAGCAGTGCCTGTGGATGGTTATCAAGGCTCAGCCAGCCCATGGTAGATGTTCCCTGGTAACCTGACTGCACATCTGAACCTAAAAAAAAAAAAAAAAAAAAAAAAAAAGAGAAAAAAAGGGGCTCTGAGCACTTCACAAAGCACCAGTGCTAGTGGGACTGGGATTTCACGTTATCATTATCTGTAAGATCAAAGCTGCTGGCCATCTACTTTGTCTTTCCCTCTCATACCACGGCAAGCAGACCATTTACCCCATAGGTATATAACAGATGATCAAAAGGTTTTATGTTTTGTCTGAATATATCAAGTAGTCTAACAAAAATAACGCCATCTCACCCTGTGCGCGTTGTTTCCCTTGTATCCTTAAAAGCCTTCAGCATTATCACCACCATATCCTTAGCACACACAAAATGCAAGGGGAAACAGATGAGAAATGGAGAATTAACTCTATATCATTCCTGCCGGATTGAGAATAGCCCTGTATCATTCCTGCCCACTCAGTTAGAAAAGTCGTCTAATTATACTGTGTCTAATTTAGTGTTAAGAGATAAAATATTGCCTTTTTGATCTCTCTACTTTGGCCTTGATCTGACAAACTGCAGTCTTGGAACTTCTCTGTTGACTTTATGAAGCTCCAGCTGAAAACCATTCAGCAGGTGGTGGAACCTGCTCAGAACTGTCTGTGGTTCAGGTAGGACCTGCTCATGTCTGTAAATATTCTTTCTCCTTTGTACCCTTCTGTGGCTGGCATTTGTTGCTCTCTGTTCTCTCTTTAACGCCCAGCTGGGGAGCTCAACATAATCCTGATTCCTTTTGTATTACTGAGCCAGTGACTCTTTTTGTAACATTGAGCCAGTTAACCTCTGATCTATTAATATTAAACTATAAAATTCAATAAGTAAGGGCTAGGCTTTAAATAATTGAGCACAGGCTAGCAGGGTAATTAGATATCATGGACTGGGGCTGAAGAAGATCTAATAATCTGGGGAAAGACACAAATCCATAGAGAAAACATCTCTAGAAAATTACTCCTTTTCTATTTAGGGGCTGCTAGGCAGACAGTGTGTAATACATATGCCTGCAAACTGGTCTGTCAATACCATGTAGGTTCAGGGGGAAAATATGCATAGTGCTGACATGAACAATATAGAATATGTGCCAGAGTCCAAATCGTTTGGATGAATATTTCTTAATTAACTTAGGAAATATGTTGTAATTCAAATATATGAACACTCCTGAGCATCTTCATGATTTATTCGTGGCTATTCCTAGCTGCTATGGAAGCAAACCATGCCACACTAGAAACCTTGGAGCTTCCTGTTGATAATAAAACCAAATCCAGTGGTAATTAACTCCTTGTCAAGTTGTTAGTCCTGGTCCCCAGAGGATTATTCTAAGGCAGCAATGCTGGGAAAAGGTCCCGATCCCAAATGTTCCTTTTTTTCTGAGGGGGTTAAAATACTTCCAGTTCCTAAAGGGGGCTACAGGAGAGATGGGGAAACACTCTTTATCAGGGAGTGTAGTGACAGGACAAGGGGTAATGGTTATAAACTGAAAGAAGGTAGATTTAGATTAGATATTAGGAAGAATTTTTTTCCTGTGAGGGTGGTGAGACACTGGAACAGATTCCCAGTGAAGCTGTGGATGCCCCATCCCTGGAGGGGTTCAAGGCCAGGCTGGATGAGGCTTTGAGCAACCTGGGCTAGTGGGAGGTGTCCCTGCCCATGGCAGGGGGGTTGGAACCAGATGATCTTTAAGGTCCCTTCCAACCCAAACCATTCTATGATTCTATGATTCTACTTACTCAGATCTTATAGGATTACTGCAGTTGGAGACCCAAAAATTTAGGGCAGGGACATAAATTCCCTTGGTAGTCACCAGAGAGCTCCTGTTGACACAACTGTGTTTAAAATCAAGCTTTTGATTTAATGAAGCTCACTGGTGTTTGGATCTGAGGATTTTCAAGGAAATCTTGAGAAGTTTGGGAAATAAGTGTTTCTTGCTATTCCCTCCTGACGTTTGCTTGCAAGAGTTGAGTCAGTTTGCATGTACTGTTGAAATTGCCTGCAATTGTCCACCAGTTCACAGCAGTTTCTCAAACTGTGATAGAGAACAATATTTCAGTGTGATTAAGTGAAGACATTACTGGGCTAATGCATTTTGAACTCAGTGGGACTGCTCATGCAGTTAGAATTAAATGCCCGTATCAGCCCCAAAATTAGTAGACAATGTCTAGATTTCATTATCAGTTTATTCACCCACTTTTTAAGGGCATACAACCAGATATGTAAATTGTGACTCTCAAAAAAGGTAGATACGTAGGGCACCCTCAAGTTGTTTTGAATCTCTGTCAGCACTTTATTTTAAAGAAACTAGATTGGAAAAAGGGGTATTTACTGCTTCTGAAAAGAGCAACACATCTTCCTGAGCGCTCACTGGAAATCCTCCAGACAGCTGAGTTATTGACGTCTATAGCTGGACCAGCCATCCCATGCTCCTACCTTACTGTCTGAACTGTGACACACTGAATCTCTCCATGATTGAGCCTACTTTGTGTGTTTGAGTTGCTACGTGAACTCATTCCCCGTCAGCTGTATCCAGGAAAGATACACTTGAACTGTTTGCAATGAGAAGCAAAGAGAATTCAGGTTTATACCCTTTGCTGCTCTCCTCCAAACCTCTTTCTATCCAGGGTCCCACATAAAAAATGGGGAACTCTTCAGGTTCA
>NW_010109837.1:9937-10549 GCF_000699245.1 Pterocles gutturalis
AAAAGACAGGTGGAAGTGCCAATATAGAAGCTAGTCTTGTCCACATTTGGACAACTGCTCATCTTCAATGTGTATTCATAGTGACCTCAATAAAAATCTTGAGGCCCCTGGGTAGCACACAAGACAGAATCTCTTTTCTTAAATTAATTCTATTCAAGGCTTCCTCTGGAGTCCCAAGTAAAATCAGAATGGTGTCAATGTCCCTGGAAAGCATGAAGAGACAGCTTTGGAGGTAAATTCAGCATCTCAACTCAGCTTTGGCATTTATTCATTATGTGGTAATTCCCCATGAGGCTCTTACAATGTTCTGCTGGAAATATACACAAATGGAAATTCTCCAAAAGAGGGAACATAGATGCTGTTTATAGATGAAAAGTAGGTTATCAGGAAATTAAATTATTTTAGTAAAATTTTGGCTGAAAATCGTCAAGGTCGCTTGGGCTGAGATTATAAAAACATTGAACTGAATTATTTCTATCATCACATACATTTGTGATGACTTCAGCGGTCTGTAGAATTATGCCCTCTGTGCCAACAAGATTGTTGTACACATCCAAATGAAAACATATTCCTCGCCTTGAAGACCAGACATAAATGCTATAAAAAGGGAAA
>NW_010109837.1:10580-18849 GCF_000699245.1 Pterocles gutturalis
CGAAGCGTAAAAGAAATTTCCCTCTTTAATCCACTCTTATCTATACTACAAGCCTTGCTGTAAGACTGTTCACACTGATCAGTCTATACCGTCCTTTCACAGCTTAAGCAGAAAAACGAGCAAGTGATTTCGCTTTTATACCCTCTCCAAATACAAAGCTCATCTGCTTGTTTGTGAATAATTTCTTTGCTCTCTCTTAATCACATCCAAGTGTATTAGCAACCACTAATGTCTCTAATAATGTGGCAAAACTTGAACAGGATGAATGCCAAGAGTGGAAATAGTGAAGTGTGAGTGTAATTGTGCTAACTAACACTGTGTTCTTTTTTTGTTATGAGGGGGTGGGAATTTGTTTTTGTAATGTGCTGCAGGAGTGGCATCACTCAAAAATGAAGATATTGCTTCTTGTAACCCTAGCCAAAAGAAAACTTAGGAGTAAACAAGAGGGGTTTTCCTTTTTTCTTTTTTTCTTTTTTTTTTTCTTTTTAATTCTTTCCAAGGTTGATTTTGTGTGAAATAAGAAAACTTGCACTAGCAATAAGTGCTTAATATTATATTTAAGCAGTAAGACATATCAGGCACTGCATTTTGGGATATTAATAGTGCATCTCAGGTCTCAATTTATTTCTTCATTCACAATTCCTACATGCATATTAACAGAGCACCTTTTCCTGGCTTCAGACACTTTAATAGATACTTCAAAATTCAACCAAATTAAGTCAAGAAAAAACAGTAGAAAACTAGGAGGAGCCTTTTTGGTCATGAAAATAGTTATCTGCAAAAAACAGATTTCTCCTTCCTATGATCTCTTCAGATGATCTCAATGCTTATGTGCAAACACACCCTGACTCACTGAAGCCCTGTAAAGACCATCCCCGATGGGATTTTCATTTGCCCTCAAGAACAACAGACCTGGGGTCCTTTGGAGGCAAAGAAAATTGGGATTACAAGATGCAGCATTCTCAGAGAGCATATTCCAGTAGTAGCTTCCTTTCTTATGTTCAAAGCAGGGTTCAGCACTTCTGTTGGGCTTGTCTGTGGGAACACAGGAAGAAAGAGAGCCTTGGCTTAGAAAGAAACTGTGAAGAGAAAATACACTGATCCAGAGGTGTGGAAGTGTTGCCAAATGCTGAAACAACATGCTTCAAACTACGTAGAATTATAAACTTGTACCCAGGAATTTTAAAAGACTTGTCCAAAAAGTCCCACCCTGATCTTTCACAAATTTTGGAAAACTGGAAAAGTCACACCTTCCTGAGCAAGCGTAAAATATTTGAGATTTATTTGTAGTTTTACCTTGTCAGGGGAGATCTTTCAAATCAGTTCTTATCTTTCAGTATATAAGGAAAAGAAATAAACCCATAAAATAAGGTTTTTCAGAAAAATGTTATTTGACAGCTGCCTTTAAAACACTAGCATGAAAACCCTCCTCTCTATCTCATAACTCATTCTTCCTAGGACGACCATATTTTCTTGATCTTCCTAAAATACAGATTTGCGTGTAGGTTTCTACTTTGCATTTATTCATGTTGGTTTCTAGTAGGAGACTTCATAATCTTCTGGTAAAGAAAAATACAGGGATTATGTCTGACAGGCTTTTAGGTGATCAGGAGTGGAATTTGCCAGCTTCACTGTATATTTCACAGTTTTCTTCAAAAAGTTTTAAATGCAGTTCACTTTTTTTTTTTTTTTTGAGAAAATCATGTGCCCATATATAGGATTTGCTACCCTTTCCCAAATGTATTTTTCAAAGCTGTTCAATACCATGGTTTTTGACAGTGTTTTTGTGCCACCTGTCAGTTAATTCCATTAAACTTCATGCTTTTTTTTGTCACATTGTAAACTTTGTAAACAATCATAAAGTATTAAAGTAACCCAAATATAGTGCTATGTGTGGTAGGAAAATTATAAGCAAACATTTAAACTGCCATTTCCTGCAACTGCCAAGACAGCTTTTACACTTGGAAGAAATTCTGTATTCCATAATGAGCTTTGTATAGTCTGAAAACTTCCCTGATCTGTCACATCAGGGTCAATGGAAATGAATAGTCTCTGCGTCCCAGGATGCCAAAGCCATTTAAAAGACTCTTTCTTGTTGCTACAGTGTCTTAATCTCGTATTTTTTATTAGTGTCTCTAAGTGGATTAATATAAACAGCTTTCTGAAATAAACTCTGAGCTCATGCCTTGACCATATTCTTTCTGAAGCTGCTCAGGTCGGGTCAGGTTAGGCGGGTCTCTGGATGGGGAAGCAGGATTGTGTTCCCCAGAATGATGCTGGGTGAATGGTATCCCTTTTTCTTGCAAGTAGATTTTCTTATTTTTTCTGACTGGTGCTTAAAACAAACAATTCTCCTTGAACAAGGCTGACTCACAACATTGCACTTGGGAATAGCAGAGGGACTCCTGCTTCAGTGTGTCCGGGTGTGCTCATTCCTTTTCACAGGGCAGCGAGGACCAAAGAGATTTGCTTCTGATGTGGTACGCAGCTGCTTCTGGTGTGAACGAGATTTGCTGTCAACTGACTTGAGAGATGTGTGTTTTGGGGAGTGGAGGAGTTCTTAAGAATGAGCCCTTTCACTAGGTGCCTCTTAGGGCACTGTGGCTCATAGCGCTGAACGGCACGAGTGCCGCTGAGGGAGCTGTAAAGCGGAGAAAGGAGAATCAAACTCTTCTATTTCAATTAAGATAACGGTTAGTAGAAAAGGGGCTGTAACTACTAAGTATTGTTATTGCCCTAAATGATCTGCAGAGACTTCAGAGACTCGTTTTCCCTTATTACAGCAGCCACAGCTATGAAACTCTTTCTCCAAAATAGATGCACGTCTTGGGCCATAGCAATGGTACTCACCATTCCAGTGCAATGCTGTGGAACATCCAACTAGTTGATTCAGTAGTGCAAAGAGGAAAGGGAATAAGACAGGGAAAAGTGATGTATATAATTAGTACTGAGTTGGGTTCATAAGGGTTTCTTTGTAGTCACAGTAACCACAGTCCCATCTGTAGAGAACTAAGTACAAGGTGATAATGAGATTCTTCTGTACCTTAGAAGTTAACTATGAATTGAAAAAGGTGAGCAGTGTGCAGACATCCAGCTGCTGAAGCAGTGCACAGCTTTAACAAGTCAAGTGGAAGCTGCACATTTCTATCCAAAAATACAGTAAGCTGCCCTGTGAGAGAAAGCCTTTGTGGCCAGCATTTGTTGGAGAAGCTATAGCCAAGACGCCTTGACCTCTGAATTTTTTTTTTTTTAAAACTCATCAAGTAGTAACAGAAAACCAGTATCTGGAGACAGTCCAGAGCCCCTAATCCATCACATAACATCTAGGAATTCAGCAAGACAAAACTTCACTTCTTACTCAAGGCAGTAGTGTCCCTTTCCAGATCTGTTCAATGTGATTTACTTTACTTGTTGGTGATGCAAGGCTGAGACAGCAAAGAGCAGATGATCTGGATACTGCTTCATTTTAGACTACATTAATAATCTAGATTAAGAAATTGCAATCATTTACCTTTCTGCAGCTGTGTAGCAAAACTGCACCAAGGACGATAAGGGTTTATTTGACTTGCAGAACCTGTGTGATAGGAACTGATTTTTTCAGAAGTCCAGAATCTGATTTATTTACAATGTTAGTCTGACTTTTCAGACCTGGTGGCTGAAAAGCCCTATCACTTCAGGGTGTATTTTTACCTGTGCTTTTGGCTGTATGTAGCATGTGTTAGTGTCCATCACATATTCTCATATAAAAGGAGAAAAATATGTCCAATGTCCCCTTGACAATTACAGCTATGCTACTGAAAATATCAGCTAGACATATCCATGCTTGTAAATGTATGAGATAGATTGATCTGGATATTAAAAAAATGCAATAAAAATATATTCCATAATTCTGATTTGGTACTTTAAGAAGAGGCCACTTCATTAAGAAAAAAACTTCAGATTTTCATCTTCCTGCATGTAGAAACGCAGATCCTTAGAGAGTGACTCAAAACCAGACTTATTACTGATCTCATCCATTTTGAGCTGCAAAATCCAAAGAGAATTTGGATTAAATGAATTGTTGTCCAAACCAGACAAACCGATGATCAGTTTAGATTTCATATGGGTTTCCTCCCCAGCAGTCCTTCAGTAGAGCATAGAAGCCTGACTTATCCCTCAGAAGATGGAAAACAACCTGTCAGGAGGACAAAACCACAATCCATTCAACCAGCCATCTGTGCTGATAATACTGGTTGAAACTTGACATGATTGAACTGTACAATGCTTGAATAAATACCCAATACCTACCAACAGCTCAAATTAGAAGGCAAATTGAAGGGCACACCTCAAGTTTGGAGTCTTGTGTGGAAACAGGCTGAAATTGAGCTTACCTGAAGTATCCAGACCTCTAAGCCCAGGCTGTAAACGAGATGAAAGTAGTCTTGTAAATTCTCTGGTACTATCTGATTAGTGCTGGGTCACAGAAGACAGGACAATTTCACTCCCTTTTCTGTGTAGAGTTTGGATGGGTCCCAGCATATTCAAAGAGAGAGAAGAGTCACAGCCTTGCTCAGGTCACAGCCAGCAGGTTTCAAAGTCACTGCAGGAGTACAAACAGCTTTAGAGCTCCAGCACGGTGTGTCGGCTGAACTGTGAGCGCTGCCTACATGTGTGCTCTGTGCCTGTGACAAATTCAACATATTGCAGTTTAGCTTCACCTTGTTTCACTCCAGGATAAACTGAATTAAACTACTCTGCAGTCGACACAGTGGCTAAGCTGATGTGTGGTAACATTGTGATCACCTTAACTGAAGGCAGATGAATCACAATTTTCTCCTGAACCGGGAGTATGCTTTTGAAGCTTTTCTACTTATTGTCCTCAGGCTTATGTAGAGAGAGATCTTCGAGCATGTGAACTGCTTGATGGTGATAACTATTCTAGAAGATGAGCTCCAGAAATTCATCTAATGTGCTCCAGCTGCTAATAGATGGGAACAGACCATGGGAACCAATTTAGAGCATCCCTGAAATAAAACCAGTAACGCATATAGGGTACATGTTAGGTCCACAGTGATGTTTCTCTGTGTATCTACTACTATTGGGCCACGCTACTCACTACTATCACTACTGCCATTATGTCCTCCAGTTTGTATCTTGAAGCCCATCAGATCCTCGATATCTTCTTTAGGTGTCAAAGTTGTCTGTGAGCTCCAAATAACCTTCCCGCAAAGGAAAATAGATCTGGGTGTTGCTTTTATTGCTGCAGTGTTTAAAGGTTTCTCGGTTGCAAGCATGACAGGTCCTGTGCAAGCCCAGAAGACAAGCCAGGCCCTGTCCTTGTCACTTAGGTGGCAATCCGAGAGTACTACCAACCCCAGCAGTTCAAAGGTCGTGAATTAGGTTCATATATGTTTAGACTGCAGCTTTAATTTATTTATTAACTCTTCTAATGTTGAAGCCTGGGTTCTTTTAATTTAGCTCCTGGTAAGTGTGCCTTTGCTGTTTGTGTTCTCAAGTTCATGTATTTTTTTTGTTTGTTTTTGTTTGTTTGTTTGTTTTTTTTCTTTAAGTGAGAAGGGAAATTATGTTTTGGTAAATGAAAGACAAATGGCAGGAAAAATCAGAGCTGGTGCCACTCAAATAAAGCAGAAGAGAAAAGCGCTGCTGTTGTTATCCCCCTTAATGCTGGAATAAAGCTGGCATGCCCTTAGTCTATGAGTATTAATTTCCTCTAGAAATTCCTTGTTAGATTAAAAATTCCTTCTCTCATAAACATGAAAAATCTCAAAGTTCTGAGTAACTTGATCACTCTTCAAAGCCTGACTTTCCAAATACTGAGAAATCTTTATATAGGGGCAAACTTCACTGATCACAAATCTTTAAAGATGAGACCTGCTAAGAGAAAGTGTTTGAAGGCAGACTTTCTGATGGGCTTTGAAGTCACAGGAGGCAGAAATTCCTAATTGATAGGGAATTCCCCTCTAATCAGACTCTTTTCCATTCATTCATCTGAAGTTTTAGGATTACTTAAGCTACCGTGTAGGATGTAAATATGCATCCTGGTTCTCACAGGGAACCTTTTACAGTACAAACAGAAATTATCGCATTATATCTTTGCAAGAATTCTTATAACTTCCTGGCTGCCACACTGGATTTTCGTCTGTGTTGACTATTATAATTTGCTTCCATGCCTGCTGAAGTTCACTTTGGAGAGCTGGAGAAAAATGGTTAAGTTTATGTGTTTCTTTTGATCATATTATGCTGCTGCCTAGAAAAAAAAAAAAAAAAAGACACTGGCAAATAGTTTGATATCTTTACTTTTCCTCTAAATATTTCACTGTTGTTTCTGACTTTAACTTGTAGATGTATGAGCATTTGGGGCATGGCTATTATTTCTGTCTGTGTTCTCATAAAGAAAAAAAATTGATATCAGTATGGATTAAAGCTCTTCAGATCTGCCTCCCAGATGTGCTTCTATGCCTTTAATGTAAAAAAAGAAAAAAAAATCCTAGCAAAGTCAGTTGCTTACAGTACTTCAGAACTGAGTTGGAAACAAATGAGGTGCATGAAGTCCTGGATGTGAATGGTGCTCTGTGTTTTCACTTGCAAGACGGACAAATTTTTTCTATCTTATATGGCAGAACTCCAGCCATAACTGTCTGGCAGAAGAAAACCTCCTCTGAACATACAGCCAATGCTGTAGATAGTTCTCTGGGAAACATAGTGAGTGATAAAGATTTGTAGAGAGTAATAAAAGTACTACTTAGCTCTTGTGTAAAGTTTCCATTTCCAGATTGCTCTGCAAATCTGAGCTAACCCACCATTTCCCTGGGAGTGAGATAACAGCCATTACTCCAGTTTTACAGAAGGTATAAAACCATGATTATGTTTGAAATTACTCATTTTAGTATTTGTGAAAACCTTATGCAAAAGTATAGATGTGTCTGAGGCCTGATGTCCATCCTGCTCAGATCAATGTAGTTTCAAAATTTAATTTTAACGAATCTCAAGGGCTGTGCCGTCTTTGAATTGGAAAACCACTCATGACTTTTTATTACCAAACATTTGGGGTTAGATTAGTTGTTGCATGTATAGAAATATTTGTACACATATATGTTTGCTCAGCTGAGCTAGGTTTACTCAAGCCTAGCTTTCATGAACAAATATTATTTGTAAATGACATGGCTGTTCCATAAAATATCCCTGTCTAAGCACTGTGGTGGCTGTTTATGTCTGAATACTTGTGCTAAAACTAAAAATTTATGTTTTCAATCCAAGTTTTCAATGTTTTAATGTCTTCAAGCTTTTGTTGAAAACTAAAAAAGTAAAGTTTTCAGTTGTAAAGCAGAAGAGTCCAACCAAAATTTGCCAAAAAACCTGCCAACTCCTCATGACAGTTAGGTTATTTTCTGTTTTCCTTTCATTGTGACACCACCATGCTCTTCTGCAAGACAAATTTTCCTGTCCTCCCCAACCTACTGTTTTCAAAATGCTTTTGAGCCAGGGACCTCATACAGGCTACCTTGGCTCCCGTGATGGGATGGGCTTCACATGGAATACAAATGGCCTAGAGCATCTCATCTCAACCTGAGCAGGGCAGGTGATCTTCAGGAAAATGGGTGATATTTTGGAAAATTATGGTTTGTGAAAACCAAACACATTTGCTAGAAAAGTGTGTGTGTCGCAAAAGGATTTTTCTGCCAGTTGTATAGAGGGAGAAACCTACTTACTGTAGAATAGCCAGCAGCTATTCTAAACTGGAATGATCAAAACCTGTTGAAGAAGAAAATTTTCATTTTTCAGTGAAACCAGTGATCTTTAAAAGAGAGACCCACACAGCTGACATCTCATTCTCCCATTCAAGGCCAGTGGCCATGAAGGATTTGACATGGTGAACTCCAGAATGGATGGCATACGATGTGTGTTTTATTTTGACTGTATTCTTGCATTTGTTCTCTTCTAGTTTTAAAGACTAGCTCTTTATGTCTTACAGCATAAAGATGGATAGGCCTGATATTTTTTCACTAGTGGTCACCATAGCAGTTTTTCTCATTCATATAAGTGTCTAATCCTTTAATAATTATAACTAAGCAGTTTGTTAGGTGAGCCAGGACTCCTCAGCTCTTTTGATTTATTAGTAATTTAAAGTAAAATAATTAGCCTCTTCTGTATGGAGCAAAATGTCTTTGATCCAAGGGAATGTAAATGAATTAAGCACACTTTATCTCAGCAGCTCCTCAGATGCAATTATGGTCTCCAAGAACTGTCTCGCTCCAATTGGGAGGGAGGC
>NW_010109838.1:0-4732 GCF_000699245.1 Pterocles gutturalis
ATACCTCCAAAAAGACAGAGGGGAGTAGCTCTCAACTTCAGAGGCTTTTGCCCAGTCCTACTTTGAACACGCTCTTTCAGGGCCAAGGAGCTGGATCTGGTGCAGAGCTCTGGCCACCGCTCTCGGAAGGCTGCTCCATACATTCTCAGGCAGCTGGGTGAGACTAAGGTTTGATGTGCGCAGGTGAACATGCTGGTGGAGTTTCTCATTGAAAACTGCAGTGACATCTTTGGGGAGGAGATGGCAGCACCCGTGGACAGATCCGCAGGTATCAGGAGGGTCTGCGGGCTGTCACAGACTGGGACTTGGGACAACAGAAACCTCAGTGTTGAGAAGACATCTGCAGTAGAGCTTTGGGTGGGTTTTGCTTTGGCTGTTGTCCACTTCCAAAAAGTCACTTTGCGGCACGTGCTTTTGCTTTGCAGAGCTAGTGGCACCACAGGCAGAGCAGACACGGAGCACCAGGCAGGGACAGACACAGTGGTGGCATCAGCAACAGCAGAGGTATGGCAGCTCCACAGACCCTGGGAAAATGTGTCTCATGGTGGAGGGTAGTTCCTTCCCAGTCCATGTAGCTGCTGTGCCTCTTCCTGCCATTAGATCTCTTTTGGCTTTGTGGGATTTGTTGGGTTTTTTCTGCTGGAATTATACCATGTAATTAAAATTGGAAAGGTTGCTCGTCAAATGTGTTAGGCATGTGCTTGATCAAAGGAAAAACCTACAAGATACCCCCAGAAAGACAGATTTCAAAAGCCAAGCCTGCCACTGCAAAGGGTCATATTGCACCAAAGGGCTATGGGCAGAGCTCTGTCTCGGGAGGATGGAAGAAACCTCGGCAGAATGAAGTGGGCAAGCCTTTTCTTGCCCAGAGGGGGACTGCAGGCTTCCCGCTGAATGGGCCCCACTCAGTGTCACCCACCCACGTGAACATGTGTTCCAAAGTGAGGAAGAAGGTGCTAATGCAAACCAGCCAAAGGGATCTTCTCTGTAGAGCTAAGGTAGCCATTTCCCAAACAGTCCCTTGCCACCTGCTAATGCCAACGTTCCTGCTTTAGGCACCCATTGCTTTGTCTCCAAACACCCCAGAGACCACAGTAGACTCCCTGGGATGTCTAGAAGAACTAGAGAGCCTTTCCGAGGAAAAAAGGTAAAATGAGTCGGCTTTGGTTCAGGTAAGAACTGATTCCAGTTACCTTGCCTTTACCTATCGAATCACCCTGTGGGATGGAAAGGTTTGCAGGCTCTCCCCGTGAAAATGAAAACTGAAGAAAGAGAACAGTGCTCTGGGTGGAGGAGAGGGAATGCTCACCAGGAAGAAAAAGGAGGAGGACAGAAAAAGATGGGACTGAAAAAACAGCAGGAAGGTGCAGCAGGTCAAGAAGCCCAGGTGTGTACCAGGCTCTGCTGCCCATCTTGCCCAACTCTCAGCACTGCCCTGAGTCAATCCAGCTCGCTGGCAAGGGACGGCGAGGACTGGTGCTGCCCAGGGCTTGGAAATCACTCCACGGCAGCTCCCCAGGGGCTCCCCATCGAGCCCTGCTGCGTGGCACCGGGGCACTGGGCATCTCTGCACACGCACAGCTCACTAAGGGCGTTACCCATGGGGAAAGGTGCCAGAGCCAGCCCACAGTCAGTGCCAGCAATAGCTCTCTCTTCTGGCCTATAAACCATTCCTCATAAAGGGTGTTCCCCAAAGAAAGGGAAACCAAATCCTGCCTCTTCCTGCCTTTGTGGGTTTACCAGTGCTTCCTGACTCTGTCGTTGTAGGTGCCGATTTCCTGTTACCGGCAGGGAAAGATTGGGTTTTTTTTGTGCACCCACACGCGGTTGATGTTCCCAATAAAAGGATCTTTCCTCTCTTCTGCCTGTGTCTGCTGTACGATATGCTGGAGTGGGGAGACGTTGTTTGGGGATGAATTGTACGTGAGGAGCTTGGGACCATCCCGTGTCCCAGCAGCATCCTTGCCAGCCGGCATCAGGGCTGAGCTGAGGTGCTTTAGGAGTCAAAGCCCAGAGTCACACGGGAGGGTGGAGATGGGAAGGGGCCTGTGGAGGTCATCTGGTCCAACCCTTATATATATAGATATATATAGATATAAATATGGCTCAGAAAGGGAAACAAAGCTACCGACCAGCTTAGGTAGAAAAAAAATGACCTAACTGGCCTAGACCTCTTCAGCTGGGAAAAATATGTCTGAGGGAAGACATCCAAGGGACATGAAGAATGGTGGATGGGAAGGAGAGGCCACAGAAGGACTACCTTGAATTTCTACTTCCAGCGAAAGACCCAACTGTTGTCCAATTCAGAGTGAACACCAAGAGGTGGTTCTTCATAGACTGTGGAGTTAAACTACTTGCTGCTAGACACTGTAGAACTTAACTGGTGCACAATCAGAGCTTCTCTTGTTAAAAATCCTTGCAGGAAGGATTCTTCTTAAAGGTAACCACACCCGTGAATTGTGAGCCCCATTTTTCCACCTGATTTGGGAGAACTGCCCATCTCTCGCTGTGCAACAGCCTGGGGCAACAGCTTTTTTCTCCCCCAAACCTGGCAGCTCCTACAACTGAAAAGAGAAAATGGGTTCCTATTAAAACATGAACATTTTAATTTACACATCTGATTGATATTGTGCTGTAACCAAATTTTATTTCCATGGTGCTTTCAACATCAGGGTAGTAGTAATACAAATAATTAGTTATTCCCATGGTGCGTTCAACATCAGGGTTGTAGTAATACAAATAACTAGTAATGAACTCTAATCAGATCAGTCAGCAAATGGCAGATTCCAGGTGAATAAGCTGGCCAACAGTGTGTGTGGTGAGGAAGCCAAGGAAGAATGAAGAAAAGCGGGTTCATGCTGATGGATAAGGGAAGAAGTTAAAATAACAGGAAATCCATTTTCAAGAGAACTCCCCTGCCAAAGAAAACAAGAATGCCATTTTAGAAGATCAATAGTGGCAATAGTCACCACCCTGCAGCTCAGTTCTTGGAAGATACTCCACTTTGCCCTGTCACACCCTGCCCTGAGTCCCTCCCAAATGCTCACACCTCTTACGATGCTTTGGTGCTGAAGTGAATGAAGGGTCAGTACAGCAGCACAGGTTACTGTCGGCAAAAGGGACCTTTCTAAGCTGCCTCCCTTGATGATGACAAGTGAGGATGGCACTTCAGTGCCTTCCTCAGCCTGCCAGCAGCTCCTTGGCATGGGAATTTGGGAATGGGTTCCTAACCAGTTGTTCCCACTGATCTCCAGGTAACTGCAGTGCTGCAGAGGCAACGTTGAGCTGCAGAAAAGGGTGGAATAGGAAGGCTCAGGCATCTGTGGTGGGAGGAGCAGTCTGAAAATGCACCTGGGCATGGGACTCCGGAAGGACTGCAGCACAGGTCCTAGGAAATGAGAGTGAGTATTTTAATAGTGCTGCAGATGCAGAGAGCCCAGCTTGAGCACACTGAAGGATGTCTCCCAAGGCTTCCTCTCTAGCCAGCAGAGAATCACAGCCCTCCAACACCTAATTCAGAGCATTAATCTCCTGCTCTGGACTGCCCTCAGGAGGCACTGATTCCTCTCTGTTAACTGCTGCAGGAGTCAGCAGAGACTAGCCCTCTTGGGCTGACGCTGGTTGTCAGGAATCCCTTTCCCTGAATGAGTCCATCTGGAGTTCAATGTTCTCCTGCAATACAGGCCCCAGAGATGCAAGCGTGATCTTCAGCTCTACGGATGCTGAACGTGAGTGCCTAGCAAATAGTTACGAGTGTTTGGAGTTCAGGATCTGGGCTGCTGCCTGTTGACTTTGCAGAACCAGATCAGCTGAGGGCATCATGTCTAACCTCCAGAAGAAGATCCATCGCAGGACTGGAGGGGAACAGGGCTCACGCTTGACAGAGCTGGGGCCTCACGGCACCGAGCACACAGCTGAGCAGCTCTACACTGGTGCTCTCAGAAGAGAAGCTGAAGGCACAAAGACGCACACCCCTGTGCATCCCACACTGCCCAAGCCCCTGGTTCCCATCCAGTCCGACAAAAATACATTCAAAATCCCCATTGCAGTTGGCAACCATCCAAAGAGTGCATCCCACCAGTGACGACTTGCACCTTATTTTATTCTCTGCAAAACTCTGCTTATTTCTTTTGTATCGTGATAAACAGTGATTAGAGTTTTCTCTCTATTTCCTTGAATTTCTTTTGAAATTTTGAACCAGATCTTGGTGTTTAATTAGTTGTAGGTACATTGTGTTGTTAGATTTTATCAACTGGTGAGATACCACTGGTGCCAAATATGCTCTTACCAAATTTTAGTTTACAATTATGATTACCAATAACTTTCTCAATTAACTTTCTGCAGGCTAAATTACTAAGTATTCTCGACCACAATGTACTCATTTTGCTCGAGTAAGCTTTAGTTTCAGTTCATTGTCACCCAGTGTTGCTTTCCAAGGGGCCTCTGGAGCTTTCTTTATGCGAGTGTGGTGGATCCAAGCACTCTGTTCTCTTACCTTAATCGCAGTGAAGGTGGTGAGAAGCACCTGGAACGGTCCTTCCCACTGTGGTTCTAGAGTCTTTTCTGCAAAAGACTTAACATATACATAATCTCCTGGCTGTATACCATCCACTGGTCCGTCCAACCCTCTGCTCCGAGTTCCAGCCACAAGGTTTTCAATTTTTCTGAGTTGTGTACCGAGCGCCACCATGTAGGTGGTCAGCGTTTCTTCCCCAACTTGGGTAGACGTTCC
>NW_010109838.1:5560-7124 GCF_000699245.1 Pterocles gutturalis
CCCTCAATGGTGGGCTCACCTTTTGCTTCTTCCTTTGCCTCTCTGTCCGTCAGCTCGTTTCCTTCTTCCAATTCTGAGCTCACCTTCTGGTGTGCCTTAATGTGTGTGATTGCCACCTTCTCAGGCAGCTGGACTGACTCCAATAGTCGCATTATCTCTTGAGCATGTTTGATGTTCTTCCCTTGGGAGTTCAGCAGTCCCTTTCTTTCCAAATGGCCCCATGCGCATGTACAACCCCAAAGTCATATCTTGAGTCTCTATAAATGTTTTATTTGTTTCATGACGTAGCTGCTCCCATCAGTGAACCAGGTTTCTGCATCATCAAAAGGGGTGTCCTTCGGATCTGGATGGCTGGAATAGGTACAACATCTTGTCATACCGTAATGGCTTGGTATTTCTGGATAAGGATCCTTTGTGGGGAAAGCCAGTGCCTGCCCTTCACTCCGAGCACTGCGGACACTGTGTGAGACACTAGAACAGTCATTTTCTAGCCCCGGGTGAATTTGCTTGCTGCTTGGATATTTAGCACGACCGCTGCAACGGCTCTGAGGCACCCCGGCCATCCCTTGGCCGCTGCATCTAGCTGCTTGGAAAAGTAAGCAACTGCCCTTCGATACGGACCCAGGTCTTGGGCTAGTATCCCCAGGGCAATCCCCTGTTTCTCATGGGAAAACAGGAAAAATGGTTTACTCACGTCTGGGAGTCCCAGTGCTTCCTTACAATCTTGCCCCAAAGCCTGTTGTCCAGCACTAACCTCATAACCTAAGTAAATCACTTTGTTTTAGCAGAGCCTTTTTCTTTGATACCCTGTACCCCTGGAGTCCTAAAAGTTAAGAGGCTTATTGTCCAGGCCACACACACCTCTTCTGTCCGGGTGGCTATCAAGAGGTCCTCTACGTACTGCAGCAGCTTTCCTTCCCGTGGAGCTTCCCAGGACTCTAAGTCCTTTGTAAATCGTTCTCCAAACAAAGTGGGAGAGTTCTTAAATCCCTGGGGCAACACCATCCATATGAGCTGAGTTTTACACCCACTCTTAGGTCTTTCCCATTCAAACGCAAAAATTCTCTGGCTGGCTTCATGGATAAGGAGGCAAAAGAAGGCATCTTTCAAATCTAAAACTGTAAACCAGGTTAGCTCTGGTGTCAAGCATGTCAACAAAGTGTATGGGTTTGCCACTACAGCGTAAAGATCCTCAGTTATCTTATTGGCAGCTCGTAAATCCTGCACTACCTGATATGATCCATCAGGTTTTCGAACAGGTAAAATGGGAGTGTTAAAGTCAGATTGACACTCTTAACAATCCTAATTGCAAAAAGTTCTCAATCACCAGGTTAATTCCTTCTCTATCTTCCTTTCTCAAGGAGTACTGCTTAATTCTAACTGGTTGTTTCGTTGTTTCCCTTCTTTAAGTTTAATTAATATGAGAGGCACATGTTTAACCCTCCCCGGTATACTGGAAGCCCATACCCCAGGAAACACTTGGTTTTCTATTTTTTCCTCCATTTCTTCTTCAGTTTCAGGGGCTGTTAATGTTCGACTCAACACTTCTACATACTGTTGATCA
>NW_010109839.1:0-295 GCF_000699245.1 Pterocles gutturalis
CAGGGCTCCTGGGGGCAGAGGCAGGTGTGGGGGGGACCCGGCATGCCTGGGGACCACGCTGTTGCAGGCAGCATGAACCCCCTCCCCAGCTGTGCTGACAGTGAACCCAGGCAGCCAGCAAACGCCGGCGATGTTGAGCCCCAGTTCCCGCACGGCTGTGGGTGCTCGACCCTTGCCAGCAGTGGGGGGACACGGGCCAGGACGCCAGGGTGTTACCCTGCTCTCTTTCAGAGCGGCACGGGATCACTGTCCTGCCAGCCTCCAGAGGCCAGTGCGAGGAGCCTGGTTTTTGCGG
>NW_010109839.1:342-3115 GCF_000699245.1 Pterocles gutturalis
GATGCTCAATGGGTTGCCGTGGGTTGGCAGGGGGCCACAGCCCCTGTGTCTCGGCGGGGCCGGGGCAAGGCTTTGGTGGTACAGATTGTAAATATGGGGCAGAACCAGCTGCTCAAAGGGGTCAGAGGCTTCGAGGAGATGCTAAGGCAGCTGATGGAAGGGAAGTTTATTAACCCCTGTGGCGCTGGAGGAGCAACCTGCTCTTCTGGCATCTGAATCTCGTAGGAATCCCCAGGGGATTTAACCAGTGCCTAAGGTAGGGCTGCAAGGAAAGGTTTCCCATATGCATACTAACTACTCCTGCCATTAGTTGGGGGTGGTAAATGACCGATAGCCATCCTCTCACTTGTAGTGGGGGCTCTGCCTCATGCTCTGTTTGCAGACCCTCTTGATGATGGAGGAGCGAGAGAGTGGTGAACATTTATCTGCTCCCCAGAGTAGAGGCTTTTGTTATCGGCTGTCTGAGACCATCAGATTTGTTTAAAAAAAACAAAAAAAATCGACACAAAGTTGTATCTTGCCATGAAATCTAGCCCGCTCGCAGTCTGAGTGCCATCCAGCACCACTGATTTCAGAGGGGCTGGGATCAAGGCTCCTGTCGAGCATCGTACTGGCGTTTGTATGCTGCTGCTCCTTGCAGAAGCAAAGCTCCTGCTTGGTGTAACTAGAATCCACTGTCTGGTACCCCGAGAATTAAGTGTTGTCTCCCTTTCCTTTGCCTTTCTCTGCTAGGTGCCACATTAGGCTTAGGCTAGCAGGAAAGCGAGTGGGGTGGTCTGATCCCTTCCCTGGGGGCTGCTCTGTCCCGGTGGGTGGCAGTCCGGCAACCTGGCTATGTGCAGCTGGGACAGCCTCTCCACGTGTTCCTTCTGGACTGGTTCAGTGCAGAGGGGAATGCTCCAGCCCCGCAGCCACATCGTTCCTGGAGAGCAGCCACCCCTGCCTTGCACGCAGCAGCCTCTGCACAGGGGAGATGTAGAAAGGGCTGGTGGGCAGGTGGGTGGGAACCCCAAAGGTTCCTTGCACACCCCAGCCCCTGCTCAGGCGGTGTGAGTGCTGGGGAAGTCTCTGGAAGTTCAGTCTGCAACCTGAGCAATTGGGGGCACTGCATTTCCCCTGCCATCAGCTGGCTGTGAAACGTAAGAGCTCCGTGCACCTGAAATCTGACCGAGCCCCGCGGCAGCGTCCCCTCTGCAGGGGCATGCCTGTGTGCATCCCGGCCGTGGGGCGCAGGGGGGCACGGAGGGGACCTTCCCGTGGCACGTGGCCCAGGGACCTCCCTGGGTCTCCACAGAAGCCCCCCGAGTGCTGGAGGGGGGTGGGCTGCTTCTGAAGAGGCACGGCTGGGTGCTGCAAGCTTGCGCATGGGCTTTGTGTGCTGCGGGTGGTTTATCAGCAGAGCGAGAAGATGACATACCATTGCGGTCTCTCCCCGGAGGTGGCTGTGATCTGCTGTTTCCATTCCCATCCTCCCGTAAACCTATAAAACATAAAGGTGAGGTTGGCAGGCTGTCCTCCTGGAGCAAGGTGCTGGCACTACCTGGAGCCCAAGTGCCCCAAAACCGTTCACGTAAGCCATGGTACCAGCTGAACCCAGGTGGCACTGGGATCCCTGTCCCATCTGTGGCGTTTGTTGCAGCCCCTGTTGCTTGAGTACGAGATACCAGGAGGAAGAAGGTGCAATAGCCCGCGTCTGAGCTGCTGTGATAGGGCTTGCTCGTGTCTGGGTGGGTGCTGGATCCCGTATTAGGTGCAGCACCAACACAACTTCTGTGTTAGCTCTGCCTGTCCTTGGCAGCCTGGAACTAGTCTGAAAATTTAGCTTTTCCCCCAAAGTTTCAGAACAGACACACTCCTTTTTCTACTTTTGCTTCTGCAGGGAGAGTCCCCTTACGGCTGCAGAGCACAGGAAGATCCCCTGAAGGATAGGAGATGGGCCAGGGAGACTGTCCCAAACTGTGGCTATAAATGGCTCAGGACAGTCACCCTTGGAGACAAAGCCTAGACACGCTTCAAACAAAACAGCTTTGCCCCTGTGCTCTGTTGGAGTGGGTGCTGGTCTGGGGTGAACCGGCCGAGCTCCCTCCCTGCTCCCCTTGCACAGCCGAGAGAGCCCGTGGGCACGTCTCAGGGCCACCGCAGGACAGAGCGAGATGAAAACACGGTCCTCGGAGCAGTGTCCGTGTGTGTGTGTCCTCCTCCTGCGCCGTGGCTGCATGCACCAGAGCCGGACCCCTAGCAACACGCAGCACAGCACGAGCAAGGGACACACAGCACACGGCATGGCACGAGCAAGGGACACACAGTGTGCAGCACGGCACGAGCAAGGGACACACAGCACACGGCATGGCACGAGCAAGGGACACACAGTGTGCAGCACGGCACGAGCAAGGGACACACAGCACACGGCATGGCACGAGCAAGGGACACACAGTGTGCAGCACGGCACGAGCAAGGGACACACAGCACACGGCATGGCACGAGCAAGGGACACACAGTGTGCAGCACGGCACGAGCAAGGGACACACAGCACACGGCATGGCACGAGCAAGGGACACACAGTGTGCAGCACGGCACGAGCAAGGAGCAGCGAAGGCATGCTGGCTTTCTGCAAAAATAAAAAAGCCTGAAGTTTGGGGGTTTTGCAAGGAAAAGAAGAGAGACAGAGGGGAGGAAAAAAGCCCAAACCCTGCTCCAAAGCCACAGGTGCTGCACCCGCAGCCCTCCCCTCCCTCGCCCTGACGGCCAGCGGGATGTTACCTGCACCTCGGCT
>NW_010109839.1:3245-3601 GCF_000699245.1 Pterocles gutturalis
CTCCCGCTGCCCTTTCAGCTTGCCCGCTGCCTCCTCGGGGTGCACAATGAGCAGCAGGTTGATGGTGACTGCGCTGGGGTCTGTCTTAAAGTCCATGGTACCCATCAGCGCATGGCTGGGGCGCCCGTCCTCCCGTGGAGCTGCCGCTGCTGCGAGCCCCCGTGTTTATTTCCCACCCCAGGGAAGGCGAGTGCACTCCCCCCGCACGCCACGGCCCCCTGCCAGCTGCACCCTGCATGCTGCCAACGCCGGCCCCAATGGAGAGGTTACGAGTCACCTTTGAAAGGAAATCGCGGGAGGGATCCATTTCCTAAAGCAGAGGAAGGAGTGGTGTTTGGGCCGGGGAGGGGGGCTCT
>NW_010109839.1:3714-4167 GCF_000699245.1 Pterocles gutturalis
GGATTCGCTTCCCGGCGCTGGCAGAAATCCTTAAAAGGCTTTCTCTCCTGATCCTCTCCCCCTGGCAGTGACTTAAAGGATGCTGAGGGGAATAAATAATAACAATAACGGCTGCAGGAGGGGGGCAGAAGCTGCAGAGGGGGGGGAAATGGGGCACGAACAACCCTTTCCAGCCAGGAGGATCAGCCTTTGCGGGGCTGCTGGGTGTGCAGAGCGACAGCAGCAACGGGAGCTGCACGGTGCAAGTTAGATTGTCCTGAAGGAGCCAAAAAAATTCCCCCTCCCTCTGCCGCCCTCCACCCGCCAGTCCAGCTCTCCTTCGAAAAGACGCCGTGCAAATCGCTGGCTTTCTAGAAACCCCCCCAGCCTGCAAAATGGGGGTTGAGAAGGGTTACAGCGCGGGTGAGCAGCCGGGCTCAGCTGCAACTCGGGGCAGGGGCTGGCAGGGGGACA
>NW_010109839.1:4211-4670 GCF_000699245.1 Pterocles gutturalis
GCTGTTGGGCCGCAGCTCCCGGGGGAGCGGGAGCACCTGTGGTCTCTCCACAGCCTGGGGAAGGGCCACGGGAGGCACCGGCCAGCACAGCGGGGGCTTCGGGAGCGGGGCATGGGCGAGGGGCCTTTTTCTGGGGGTGTCACGAGTGCCTTTTGGGCAAGAGTGGGAGAGCACTGGTTCCTCTGGCTGCGGGCTGGGGAAGCTGTTGTCCTGGATCCACGGGCAGGAGCTGGTACCACTGCCCAGTGTTGGGTTACTCATGTTCGCGGGTTTTCCCCGTGGATCTCTGTACAAATCCTGTTCCCTCCCCACCTCCTGCCCCTTTGCTGTCCCTGAGCCCCTTCCAAAGCACGGACAGCCGATACACCCCCGTGCTCGCCTGCAAATCCAGCCCCGAGCGGCTCCTCGGCAGATCCAGAAATAGCGTGGGGGCTGCGGGGAGCCTTCCTCTACCCTCCT
>NW_010109839.1:4681-10461 GCF_000699245.1 Pterocles gutturalis
GGGTGCTGGCAGCATCCCTGCCACGAGGGGGGTGCTGGGATGGGACACTGTGTGTAACCCCTGGTAGCATGGGCAGGGAAGGTGGGTGATGCGTGTGTTGGAGGGGTTGCAGGTTCGGGGGTCCCTGGTTGAGCTCTGGCTGTAATTGGAGGTGGTTAAACCCAAGGAGGAGGAGGAGGAGGAGGGACAGGCTCAGGCTGGACGTGCTGGGCTCTGCCAGGCAGCCTTCCCAAGCCATCTGGGGCTTACCCGTCTCCAGTTCAGGTCCCTGAGATTTATGGCCGGAGTGACTTTCTATAATCACAGTTTTGCCATCTGCCCAGTGGCCTTTAGCACCCCCTCACCTGTCACCCAGCCTGGCTGCTCCTGCCTGCTGCTGCCTGTGCCACCCGAGGCTCCTGCGGGTCCCTGCTCCCTTGTAGTCCCTGGTGGGATGGATCTCCCTGCCCGTCAGCACGGCTGAGTCCAACGCCAGTGTGCTCAGGTCCTGCCGGCACTGTGCCAGGATTTATTTCCCTGCATGTCCCAGCCGTGTTTCTCCTCCAGCTCTGCTCTTCACCTCCTTCCTCTCCAGCTCCAGAAAGGGGATGGCTCAGTGACAACAATCAGGAAAACATATCTGGCTGGGGACATTGGTTAAAGAAGGTTTCAGCGGTGCAGCCCCAGCGCGAACACGAGCCGCACTGGGTGCAGACGCCTGGGTGGATGGTGCAGTGGCACTGGCTGCACCTCGGTGTGATTCTTTCCCGGCAGCTCAGAGATGGAGCCTCCACAGCTGAGCACATGGTGGTCGCTGCTTCGGTGGCTGCTGGCGCTTTCCTTCCTTGTGGGCTGTAAAAATCAGTAGGGTTGTATTTTATCTCCTGGCAAGGATGAGCCTGCTGCTCCCGGCCCCAGGGGCAGCATCGCTGCAGGCTGAGGACTGGTTGGGCTGAGCACCGCTCCGCTGGCTCTCCTCCGGTGGCCTCAGCTGCCTTCAGCCCTAACGTGCTTCCAGCCCAACGAAAGCATCGGCAGCAAGATTCTGCTTTCCTAGAAATAACGATCATCAAGGAGAAAGTAGTTGGGCTTGGAGGGCTCTTCTTAGTTTCCTTTTTTTTTGTTTTAATCCCCCCAACAAAAGGACACCTTGTGAGGGGAAAGGGCAGGTTTCTGATGGAGGTGTTACGCTGGTGCCATGGGCACAAAGGCAAAGGCTTTGCTGGAGGTGGGTGCTGCTCCCTCCCTGCACAGCAAGCCTCCACGTTGGCGAGGTTTCCAGACCCGTGCCTCATGCGCAGGATGCCTGTCATTGGCCTGCGACAAGGTCACGACCAACAACATCTGTGTGCCAGGGTATTTTTGAAGCTAAAAAGAAAATTTACATTTTGAGGAGGGAAAGGAGAAAGCCTTTTATTGCTGTGTTGATTTTAAAATAAAGGCGGCTCTTTGAATCTGCTGCAGGATTTAGAACGTTTGCCCGAGTCCCAGGGAGATGAATTAATGGCCAGAGAACAAGGGAAGCCATCAGCGCGGCGTGATTACATGTATTTACTGCACGGCTCTCATTTCTCCAGGGGTGAGCCGGCGGAGGGAGAGACCATACAAATGTAGAGCAGGAATTAGGTTATTTGAATCCCATTGGGCAGGAAGGAAAATTGCAGGCTGCGTGCCCCGAGGAAGCATTTCAGCTCTTCTGCAGATGTTTTGCCTTCGCTGCAGCCTCTCAGGGCTCCGGCAGAAGATGCCTGGCCTCCAAAGGGTGGCTGTGGGGACCTCGGTCCTGCTGGGGCCACGGCTGAGGGTGCCCAGATGCTTTCCCAAGGGCGTTGCAGGTGCAGAGGCTTTGTGCAGGGGTTGTTCCTGGTGCTGCTCCCCCTTGGTGCCCGTGGGAGCTGTGTCGCACCCCGGCAGACCCTGGGGCTCGGTCCCGCTCTCTGTGCCCTTCCTGTTGAGGTTCTGTCCCAGCACCAGCTTTGCTTTGCTCCCCTGCCACTGAGCGAGTGTTTTCACAGAACTATCCACAAAGACTCCAAGCTCTGCTCCCAACTCCGAATAGTTCATTTAGAGCCCATTATCTTGTGCGTGTGTATATATTTGGTGTTCAGTTTGGTTTTTGTTTTCCCCAGTCATTCCTTTGCCTTTGTAGACATTGCAGCTCAGCTGCTGTGTTCTCTCTCAATTGCGGATTAATTCCAGAGCACCAGGACGCGCTCATTTTGTGCAGCGCATCACAATCGCGCTCCGATGAGCTTTAATCTGCTCTTTTGCCCTGCCTGTCCTCCTCTCCAACAGAGCTGTGAGACACTGCGCTTGTTCTACTCCCAGCGGCTTCCAGACCCCGGATTGCTCAGAGGCTCTGTTCGTTTTGCTGCTTCTGCTGTGTCAGCAGCTGTGCTTTGGGATTTAAGATAGCGGCAGAACTTTCCACTGAACTATATAAACCCAGGTATTCAGTTTCCTGGTATCCACATGAGCGGGAAGCAAATTGGTGGCTGGGTCAGTCCTGCAAGGAGAGGTCAGGACGTGTTTAGGTTGCAGGGAGACAATGAGGTTTGGTGCCGAACTGAATGCCATGAGCCCCAGGAAGAGGCACAGCGGGGCGATGCTGTGAAGCTGGAGTCCACCTGCCAGCGGGCAATCACTGTCCCCGGGCAGGAGAGCCTCCAGCTGGAGGTAATGCATTGTGATGGGATCCCTGCTCCATGGAAGCCCAGCCTGGCTGGCCCCTGGCTAGCAGCACGGCATGGCGCTGGTCCATGAAAGCCCAGTCTGGCTGGCCCCTGGCTAGTGGTGCTGCACGGCACTGGTCCATGAAAGCCCAGCCTGGCTGGCCCCTGGCTATTGGCATGGCACGGCGGCGCTGGTCCATGGAAGTCCAGCCTGGCTGGCCCCTGGCTAGTAACACGGCCTGGCACTGGTCCATGAAATCTGAGCCTGGCTGGCCCCTGGCTAGCAGTACAGCATGGCACTGGTCCATGAAAGCCCAGCCTGGCTGGCCCCTGGCTAATGGCATGGCACGTCACTGGTCCATGAAACCCAGCCTGGCTGGCCCCTGGCTATTGATACGGTATGGCGCTAGTCTATGGAAGCCCAGCCTGGCTAGCCCCTGGCTAGCGTTATGGCACAGCGTTGGTCCATGGAAACCCAGCCTGGCTGGCCCCTGGCTAGCAGTACAGCACAGTGCTTGTCCCGTGGGGCAGCCTGGGGACACCCCTGCCCTGGTGCCTGCATGGAGCTGCTGGCAGCTCCCATATGATGACGAGTACAGAACTGGGTGATGAGCAGAGCCGTGACTTGGGGAATATGAGTGTCACATCTCTGTGATCAGAGAGAGGACAACTGAATATTTCTGCAGGTTCCCACTACTTTCCCTTTTTTTTTCAGTGAAAAATGATGTTGCCATGATGATTGCTGCTCTTTGTTCCTTGAAGAGCAAGCTTTCAGCGACTGAAGGCTCAGCAGATGTTTTTGCTCAGGTTTCTTGAAAATGAACAACCCCCCATCGACGCCCTGGGGCAGAGTCCTGCAGGAGCCCTTTGGGTGGCTCTGGCCAGGTGCTGGCCCTCCCTGTGCATGGTCCCAGCTGGATGCAGGGCTGCTGGAGGGAGGGGGGCTCTTGGCAGGACATTCACCGCCGAAGGTTGCCAGGGCTGCAGAGCCGTGCTGCTGTGTCTGGCCAAGGATCTGCTGACCTTCAGCGTGCTGTTGACTTATGTTTTGTTGCTGGCCTTTGCAGACGAGGAGAGCAGTTCTGGCCATTAAAGCATTAATCCTTTTATAATCTTCATGTAGCTCATCCTTTGAAGGCAGCGAGGGCAGGTACAGCAGACCAGGAGGCCAGTGAGCTCTCCTGGCTTCTGCTGGTCACTAGAAGAGGTGTCGTCCTCTCCCATCCAGCTCTCGAAATGGCTCCTGCAGCTTTTCCAGGGACAGTGGGTGTTAGCCTCTGGACACCCCGCAGAGGGGTTGGGGATGGTGTGTTCTGGCGTTCGTTAACCTGAGTGATGTGTTAGCCGTGCCCGTGGGTGACATGCTGTATTGCTAACCCCTTCCCATCGCATTGCCCTCAGACCAGCTCGGTTCATGTACGACACAAAACATGTCTGAGACGGGTAGGACGGTTACAGATGTTTTAAGAGGCTTGGGTGAAACAATGAGGGGGGCAGGCAGAAGACATGCAATAGCTACTTACAGCAGCATTAAATCCGAGGGGGGTCTCTCCCCCCTGAGCAGACGGGCTTTCTCGCTGTACCCATCCTCCAAAATTCTGGCTCTTGTACTGTGCGAGTCTGGTGGAGATTCTATAGCTGTCATTTCCAAGAATCCTCCAGAATGCCCAGGCAGGTTTATTTTTTTCCCTGGAAGGCTATTTCTGGTTTATTCAGGAGGGAGCCTTGCCCTTTCTAATTAAATAAGCAGCATGTCACTTCCTGGGAGATGCAGAAGGTTCTTTGTCTTGTCTTTTGCATTTTATCAACATCTCCCTGCTGCAGTGACGAGCAAAGCCCTTCTTGTTGACCCAGCAGACAAATGAGTTGTCTCCTCTGCCCAGTCAACCTGGTATTTTCTAATACAATGACAAATGGAAATGGAAAGAAAGTTTGGAAAAAATACATGCAGCTCAGTGTGAGCAGTGCTGTTTGAAGGAAAGCAGACATGGGAGTGATCAACCCTTCTGGAGAGTCACAATGACTCCAGGGGGACTAAACCCCCAAACCTTCCCTCCCGAGACACCATCGGAGCGGGGTAATTGTTCCCGGGGCACTCTGTCTGCAGCGGGACAGCTCCCTGGGTGTGTGTCCCTGGAGCTGGAGCTAAAGGGCCTGACGGTCCTTTGGAGGCAAGGTGATGGCCGAGTTCTCATGGGGTTTATTTCTTCTGAACCCGAGGCACCAGGATGTTGTGGAAGGAGTCGGATGCTCCACATGGTGGTCATGGACACCTGAGATATTGGATGAGCTGACACACCGGAGGCGGCAGCAGAATCAAGGATGCTGATGACTTAGAGAAGCTCTTGAGGAAACTCTCTCATCCTTGAAGATTGTCTGTGTGTATCTGCTGCTGGTGGGACATGCCCAGTGGCAGCAGTCACGGCTGAGCAGATGGAACTGGCTGCGAGACCTCTGTTTGAAGGAGTAACCTGGTGTTCCTGGCGGTGACCCAAAGGAGGACTGCTGTGTCCCTCGCAACATGCGCAGCTGCCTGGCAGGAGGAAGGTGTCCATAGGGAGGCAGGACTATTTCTTCCACCCATAAACTCATTTTTTTGGCCAAGGACCAGAAGGTAGGTGCTGCCTGGAGCAGCCCCTTCCCAGCATACGCTGTGGGCAGCGATGCTCTGCATGGGCAGGGGGCAGGTGCATGGGTTTGCTCCATTGAGCTGGCAGAGATGACGTTCTCCTTTGCCCCATCTCCTTCCAGGGCCACACCTCTGCACAGGCTGACCACGGTACTGCCGTTCCCACCCCAAACACCACCACCACAGCCCGCAGTGCTGTCCCCTTCCCTGCGGGGGACAGCCGAGGTGCTAGCTGGAGACACAGCCCATTTGCTGTAGCATGCTAAACCTGCCGGGTCTGGGCTGCCCGCGCCCACTGCCGCTCGCCCCGGCTCTGAGAGAAGTCCAAAACACCAAATCGTGTCTGCCCTGGCCAGACCTTCACGCTTTGCTGGGTGTTTTGCTCCCAGCTTGGCAGAGGCATCTGGCCGGTTCCCCAGGTCAGAGCCTGCAGGAGTGCTGGCGTGCAGCTTCCCCAGCAGCCCAGTTGTGCGTCAAGAGGAAGCAGATACCCTCTTGGT
>NW_010109839.1:10475-14245 GCF_000699245.1 Pterocles gutturalis
CAGTAGAAGATGAACCTGCCAGCCTGCTGCTCTGGCACGGACACTGCACCCAGCTGGAATGAGCATCCTGACGTTGCCCCAGAGATGCCTGATGGGCATCTCGAACTTTTCAGAGACCTGTCAGGATGCTGGGGCATCCTCAGCAACATTGGCAGCACTGAGATCCCTTCTGCTCCAGGAGACCCAAAAGTGGTCAGGAAAGACTTCTCCGCTTGGGAGGGAAGGAGCTCACCTGTGGAGCTGGGCTCTCTGTCTGGCCCAGCCGCTGCTCCCACCTCCACGTGAGCTGTTGGAAACAGGAGAGAATGTTATTAGACTCTTTCCTCGAGCAGCTGACCAAAAATCAAGTTATGCTTTTCTTTCCGCTTCCATAGTTTCAGGAAGCTGAGTGCCGACTTGCACGATGCTGCGAGTCTGGGGAGACACACGGCACTTTGTCTGGAGTTGTTTTGATAAAGAAATGGGGAAAAGAAGAGGAGGAAAGCACCGTCAGTGGCACAGTGTATCGGCTGAGTGTTAGAGCCAGACCCAAAGCGTTAAAACCACCCAGAAAGCTTGAGAGGGTCCCTCAGGATACCTCCTGAGCACACCCAGGTAATGAATTTTCACTTCTGTGCTTTCATTATCATCGTTCTTAGCTGGAGATTTACCATTTGTCCCCCTCAGCTCTGCAGCACGTTATTCGTGTCATGGAGGCAGTCACAAGGACAGTGCTGTTCGCTCAGCTTTCCCGTTAGAAACGTGACGGGCTGGAGCCCTGCGGCTCCCACTGAGCTGAGTGCTGGGGAGGAGAGGGGTGCCTGGACCGGTACCCAGGAACGATGCTCTGCTCTGCCTGCTGGCTCCCGCTGAGCTGAGTGCTGGGGAGGAGAGGGGTGCCTGGACCAGTCCCCATGAACGATGCTCTGCTCTGCCTGCTGGCTCCCGCTGAGCTGAGTGCTGGGGATGAGAGGGGTGCCCGGACCGGCACCCAGGAACGATGCTCTGCTCTGCCTGCTTGCTCCCACCCGCTCGTCAGACTGCCCCGAGAGCTCCCAGGTTTGCCACAGTGCTGAGACAGCCACTGTGCTCAGCAAAGACCCTGATCTGGTTCTTTTGAAGATGAGCTGGAGACTGCCAGCCGCCCTCCCTCCACTATCAGTCCAGTGGAGCACACGTATCGCGATTAAAGGCAGGAGATGTGCTCAGGCTCAGTGCAGCCAAACTCGGGGGGAAGGAATATCCGTCACTTCGTTGCTAGCAAGAGCAGTCTTCCTTTTCCTTTTTTCTTTACAGAAATGTTTTACTATGTCATGTAAAATATTGACATGCTTCTGGAGAGGCAGAAGAGCAGCAAATTCAGAAATGTGCTGTTCTGGAACACAAGTGGCAAAGCTTTGCGGTACCGCAGCATTGCCTCCACATCAAATACCTTTTTTAATCAGTCATACTATTTATGAGCTCCCAGGAAATTAGGGAACCAGGGAGGGGACACTGGTAATTTGTGTATCACTCTCTGAGACAACTTCCCTTGGAGTTTGTCCCTCCTGTTTGGTAAGATCAGTGAAAGCTATTTTATTTTTCCCGAGACCCTCGGCAAGTGGAAAGGCAGGAGAAGGAAGGCAGCATCCTCCACCACCAAGCCTTCCCAGCGTGCAGTACTGCAGGTTGGGTTTTTAAACGTCAGTGCCACCTCAGCTGCTGCTAGCGCTGGTCCCACACCATAATGGACTTACTGAGGTCGTCGGCTTTGCCTTCATCCTGGCTTCCACAGCTCCGGCAGAGCCTGCGAGGGACAACACAGCCGTCAGTTCACAGCTCTTGAGTGGCCGAGCTGCCCGCCTGCAAGGGAGCAGTTCTCCCTCCAATCTGCGCCTTGCTTCTTTCACATGGTTTGTCTCAGGGGGGTGACATGGTGACATGCCCATGGCAGCATCCTCTGCATTCTCCCTGCCCCACGGCTCAGGGCTGCGCCAGGAGCAGGTGCCTTGGGGCTGGGGACATGTCCTGCTCTCCTGGTTTGTGTCCCTCTCTGATTTCTTGGGCTATTCAAGCAAAAGAAGACCCAACCCCTGTGACCACCCCTACAGAGCCGAGGAAATGAGGACGGGTCTGCGTTCAATGGGGGAAAACACACAAAGCATCTTCGTCTCCCTAAAAGTTTTCCCTTAACTAAGCAGCCATAAAACAGATGAGATAAGGGCTCCAGGGCATTGCAGGTGAGGGCTGTGCATTGCACCCTCGCTGTTTGGAGCTTGCCTACATGTGCATGGTTTGCACCAGTGAAGCCCGGCATTGTGCGGGTGCCAGTGCCAGCACCCCGCAGTTTGCCACAGCAGCATGCCCGGTCCCTGGCGAGTCCGCCACCCAGCTGCCCGCAGCCACTCCCCTGCAAACAACCGCCAGCCTTTTGCCGCTCCACGGCCAAATGTCAGCAGATCCCCATTGCTGGCGGCGAGTGCGGGCAGCAGGCTCTTTGCTCTTTCCATCGGCACTGGGTCAGATGACAGACCCCCCCTCTGAATGTTATTATCGTTATTTATTTGTATCGTGGCAGTGCCTAGGAACATCCCCCCTATGGACCGGGAGCCTTTCGTGCTGTCTGCTAACACGGTGCAGGTTGTGCCGTGCATTGCCGGTGCTGCTGTGTGGAGTAAATACTGAGTGATTGCGATAACGCATCCTCCCCGCCGTCCTCATCCCCCTGCTTCCGTGCCAGCCAGGAGGCAGCCCCCAGCCACCGCCGTGCATGCCCTCCTTGGCTCTGGTTCGTTTGCTGGCTGCAGTGCTGGGGAGCTGGCTGCTCTGCGGGGCTGTGTTGCAGAGCAGCCCGGGAGTGGTGCAAAGCTTCGGCAGGCAGGGCGGCCCCACTCCCCTGCCCAGCAGGCTCGCGCAAGCCGGGGAACGTCTCCAGAAAGCAGAGCTGTGCAAATGGGCCGTTATGGTTAGAGCAACAGGTCTCCAATCCAGCATCATGGGAAGGAGCCATTTCCCTGGGTTTTGCTCTGCAAGCCCAGCTGTCTCAATTAACTGGCTCCCCTTACAGTGTTTTTCAACTGTACAGAGCCGAGCCAAGGACACATGAACGTAACATGAGCTGGGAAGATTCCCCGAGCGCCAGGAAGTTGGAGTGCATTGGGGCCGCGGCCGCTGCTCTTTATGGCCGTGGGCGGCCTGCGGCTCGCTGCGTGGGCTCCTCAGCACCGTTGGGAGCAGAGCTGTTCGGCGCTCACGTGCTCACGGCTGGATTAGTGCTGCCATGGCTCCAACGTGCAATTGCCTGGAGCAGGTCTTGTTTTTTTGAGGAAAAAACCCAACCAGTTTACTGATGATGGTGCAAACCTTCTAACTTGGTGGGGACAACCCCCCAAGCAATGCACGCTGCCAGTCTCTGCACGTGGCTTCTCTCCTGCCCCAGGCTCCCCACAGCCTCCCCAGCCCATGTCCCCAGCCCTGCGGGGACGATGGCTTGTGGCTGTGCCTGGGCTCCCCGCTGGCTCCTTACCCCTTTCGGGGGAGGCCAGCTGGGCACAGGACGTGCCTTCTGCCCCTACTGGCGCTGCCTCTGTCCCTGCTCCTCCTGCAGCCCTGGAGACATGCCCCGCTGCTGTTTTCTGCCCCTTGTCCCCTTGTCTTAGGGGCAAACAGTGGCAGTGGACGGCGCAGCTCCCCCGAGCCCATTGCTCATGCTGGAGCAGGAGCATTCTCACCCTTGTCAGAGGGAAATGCCAGGGTACCGTGAGCTGGAGATTTTTGGGACCATCCAGCACTAACCCTGGTGCCACCAGCAG
>NW_010109839.1:14283-17156 GCF_000699245.1 Pterocles gutturalis
TGTTCTGCCCAGCCCCGCGGGCGCGCGGGAGGCCCAGGTGGCACAGCGAACATCATGTGAGGCAAGGAGCCGGGGGCTGACAGCGGCCCCGCGCCAAGTTGTGATGACCATCTGCTCCGTGCTGTGCCAGCCTGACGGCTGCTATAAAGAGCGTGCGTGCCGCAGAGCGCTGGGGATCTGCTGGTAACAGGAGCTGAGGGGCTTCAGAGAGGAGCTGACTCTGTCTTTTCAGCTCTGCCTCATGTATATTTATCTGTGCGTACAAATAGAGAGAGCGGGCTGGGACGGTTGGGTGTCGCTGAGCTGTGCCAGGGTGCACAGAGCCGGCTACCAGCGTCCCCACCAGCCCCATCCCACTGAGCCACCTGCCAGTGTCCCCGCCAGCCCAATCACACTGAGCTGGCCACCAGTGTCCCCATCAGCCCCATCACATGGAGCTGGTCACCAGCATCCCCACCAGCCCCATCCCACTGAGCCACCTGCCAGTGTCCCCGCCAGCCCCATCGCACTGAGCTGATCACCAGTGTCCCCATCAGTCCCATCGCATGGAGCTGGTTGCCAGTGTCCCCACCAGCCCCATCCTGCTGAGCCACCTGCCAGTGTCCCCACCAGCCCCATCACGCTGAACTGCCTGCCAGCATCCCCAGCATCCCCACCAGCCCCATTCCACTGAGCCGCTTGCCAGCGTCCCCATGCCGGCAGCTCCATCCAGCTTTGGCACAACAGGGAGCAGGTGAGACGCTGGCGGGGCAGCAGGTTGAGGTTGCCGAACATGGGCAGCAGGGTTGGATGGTTTACTGTGCCCATTTGCAGCCCAGAGAAGGGGGATGTTGGTGGCCAGGGCCAGGAGCCACGAGGAGTGTTGTGATGGTCAAAAGGATGGAGGCGAGCAGGAGCAGACCCTGTCCTCTTGCTTATGGGAGAAGCAGACAGTGCCTTGGTCAGAAATGGGACTTTTATCTAAAATACACACCTGGGCAACGCAGAAGAAAAGCAGGAAAGGGCTTTCACTCAGTGCCATAGAGCAGCTGTCAAACACCTGACTCTACATTTTGATTTCAGCCAGCAAAATTAATGCAGGCCGATGCAAGGCTTTCTCTGAGCTCGGTTCTGATTTTTCAGGCTAATGTGTTATCAAAGGCAGAAAGGTGGTGAAAGGATTGAATGAGGAGTGCTGGGGTATTGTGCGCCCAGGGACGCGGGGCTGTGCTTCAGGACCTCGGTGTCAGGGAATGTTCTCATATTCTGTCTTTGAATTGTAGTCCTCTCCTTTTCTTTTAACTTCTGAAAGGTGTAAGGTTGTTCCTAGCTTGGTGGAAAGAGATTTGCTTTGTGAGACGACTTGGACAAACTTCAGGACCTGCTTAATGCTGGTTCTGGTCAGACTGAGCTTCAAAGGGAGATTAATTTTGACTGAGCTTTAAAGTCTTTCATGAATTGGCTTAAAAACAAGGATTATCAAAATGCATCAAAACTGAAATATCTATTTAAAAATAAATTGGTGCTCACAAGAACTGAATTTCGAGGACAAGAAAATTAAATGTGGGAAGGAATGGGTGATGGTGGCTCCTTGCAATGTATCCTAAACCTAACGAGGTCTTTTATTTCCATCCCAAAAGCGCAGCAAGAGTCAAAGAAAGAGAAACCTGAATCTAGTTGACTTAAAGGTCATGAGACTTAGTGTCAGGATATTTGAGGGCCTCGTGATTTTTTTTAATGTTAATACCACAAGCCCTGCACTGGGAAATTCACTGCCACTAGTTATCATCTATGGCTTGAAGACTTGTTTCTGATCTGCTTTAGTGGAGGTTTGGTGACAGAATTACCTGTAGGAAAGGTCTTTCATATGAAGCCCTTTAGAAAGTAGGAAACGGGAAAATTTTTTCCTAATTCCCCTAACATTCCTAATATTTGCTGACCAGCCCAAAAAAGTGTTTAGTTTTTTAGGATTTTGTCAGCTAATGTCACCATTGCACCCCTAATTTTTTGTCCTTGGGGATCTCAGCACACCTCAAAGAAGTAATCTGAGCTCCTGCCTGCATCTTGGAGAGCGAGGACTGAGGGCTGGGGGTGAAGCAACTCATGGGTCAGGGACAGAGCTGGGGTTAAAGGCGTGATTCTCTTTAGTACTTGATTTTCTGAGCCTGCCTCTTCTCTGCCTTCCCCAGCCCTGAATTTTACCCACACATCATCCTGAAGCTGTTGGTTGAAATATTTCATATTGGGTTTATATGTAACGCTCAACAAGTGCACAGGGCAGCTCTTAAAAGGTCAAGTTTCTATAAATATATAATGCATATGTATAAAATATATTATTTTAGAATAACTTCTGAACCACTGTAAAACGTGAAAGGTTTTCTTAGGGTAACCCATTTTAGTGCTAGGTCAGAGGACACACTCTATTTTGCTTTATAAGCTTTTCTGGCCAGGTGTTGCTAGCAAGAAGTCCAAAAGGAGTTGAAATTGTTGGTGCTTGAGCCATGCCTTGGGTTTTCGGACCCCAGCACCGCTCACTCGCTGCAGAGGCGCACGAGCTTCCAGCAAAACTCCCGCTCTGCTTATAACATGCATTGCGCTGTTTAAAATGATAAAAGGTGGGTCGTCAGGAAATGTTGTAACTCATCGTGCTGGTGATATCGGAGCTGTTGTCTGTTTTAATTCTGACCCCATAAAGAAGTATTGACCGTGTTTTACAATAATGGCCCAAGATACAGTAATTCTTCAGGATCTTGGCTCATGGAAACATAATTTTTGTTTTTCCAGTAAATTGCCCAAGTGCATTCCCAAATTAACAGTCTGTCAGCATTAATTCTGCCACAGCACCGGCGCAATGCAGGGGAGCCCAAAATGCAGCCGGGCAGTGCGGCACCAGG
>NW_010109839.1:17397-37892 GCF_000699245.1 Pterocles gutturalis
CCCCCGGCCCCGGGGGCTTGGGCAGGGCTGACCATGCCCATCAGCGTGGGCTCCCAGCACCATGTCCCACCACGGCCACTGGGGCTGTGGCAGGGCTGACCATGCCCATCAGCGTGGGCTCCCGGCACCACGTCCCACCCTGGCCCTCCGCCGAGGAACCTGGGCAGGAAGCCGGCGGTGCAGCACCTCTGGGGCCAAGTGGGAGCTTTTTGCCTTCCAGTCGTTTCCCACGGCCGTGTGTGTACATGCGGGTCGGCCTTCGCACCCTCTGTAATTGCATTATCGCAATTTTTGCAGTTCTGCTTGTTTTTTACCGCCCTGCAATGTTCTTTGACTTGTGAAGCGTGAAGCTTCATGTGGAGCATCGTATCCTCCCTCCTCCCTGGCCACATCCGTCTCATGGCACCAGCACAGCTCCGCCACCTGGAGCACCCTGGCTCTCTGCACCGCCACGGGGACAACGCCGACGCCGTGTCACAGCTGCACACCATGCAGCACCGCGGGGCTGGAACAGGCACTGGGGGTGGGCGTGGGTGTCCCTGGCCCTTCCTCGAGCCCTCTCCTGTCTCTCCCCTGCCTGGGAATGGCTCCAGCCTGCCATGGGCTGTGCCTCCGGCTGCTCCATCCCCCCGGAGGTGACACTTCTCCCCCTGCCACAGCCCACAATGCTCACACAGGGTCGGGGGAACAAACCCCTGGCAGCAAAGTCTCCCCTTGCAGCTCTTCACTGGGGCTGTTTGCTTTTATAACAGGTGGGTGTTTCCTCCCCGGAGCTACAGGGCGTAGAAAAGCGAAGGAAGGGAAATGCAACGCCGGGGTCAGCAGCAGGGCTGGGGTTCACGGGCCAGTGCCACCGCGGGGCTGGATGCTGCCTGATGGATTCAGCAGAAATCACTGAGGGTGTCGGTGAGTCGGGAAAAGGCATCCTGAGTAACTCAGTTACCGAGAAATGAGTATCAGTGATTAAATGGTGCCATATGTTACTTAGATGAGGTGAGTTCTTGTTCTGCACTTAAACATAGCGGGGCAGGTGCTCAGCTGCTGTAAACGCTCGCATCTGCCTCGGTGTGAATTAATCCCCGGGAGTCAGGGAGCTGTGGTATTTACACCCCTGGTTTACTAACCTTTGATGCATCTGTGCAGCCGGGAAGCCTCTCTGGTGATTGCCCACATGATGCTTGGTGCCTGCCAGTCCCTTACCGCCAGCAACACCTAATTAATTCCCAAGCTTTTAAGGAAATGAAGCCGTACAGAAATCCGCCAGCAGTAACAAATTACACAGTACTGATGCCACCAATTAATGCTGCAGGAAATAATACTATATTTCAGACGCTGAATGCTTTTTTCCCCTAAATTAATTTGTCACCGTACAATAAAACAAGGCTACTGTCCTGCCTGGAAGTTGCTAAATTAACATTCAGACATCAAGCAAAGTGCTAGAAGGGGAAAAATTATAAGGGGCAGAGGGCTTTATGTTTTCTCCTCTTGTTTTCATGACGCCTGCCGTACCTCCTCGGCTGCCGTGCCTGGCCCAGTGCTCCCAGTCTCCACCAGCACAGCTCCCCACCCCAGTGCTCCCACCTCGTCTCTCCGGGGAGGCAATGTTGCTAACAGTGTGCTGTACCCTGCAAAATTTTCTAGAACACTGCTGAGGTGGCACAGGTTCCCACTGCGAACACCCCGCGGGGTTTGTCGTTACCTCCTTGCCCAGGCGGCACAGAAGCTCCGGACGTTCCCCATGCAGGCGAGGAGCGAGCGAAACCTCTGGGCTCCGGGGACTCGGTGAAACAGGTCGCAGCTTCGCTTTCCTGAGAGTCACTAAGGCTGAGTTCTGGCACAAGGAGGAAATTAGGCGAGGCAGGTACTCCTGCCAGGGCTGAGCTTTGTACCCGCAAGCTGGAGGCACAGCGACAGTCCCATTTACCTGCAGGAGTGGAAAGCGAAAGGGAAAGCGGGTTTGCTGGGTGGGGGCACGGCAATTGTGCAGGTGTTTACCCACGTAGGCTGGGGCTATATTTAGAGCACTCTGGGGTTATCACCGGGGCACTCCGCGCAAGCACCGCACAACCACTGCACCAGGAGCACTGACAGGGTGAAAAACCAGATTAACCTCAGTGCAATCAGGCACCGGGGACGGGCGGCAGCACCAGGGACAGGCGGCGGCAGCACCAGGGACAAGCGGCAGCACCAGTTCAGCGGGGCTGGCACACGGTGCAGCCCAGCTCTGCCTGCAAGGATCGAGTCAAAAATAGCCAGGCTCTATCATTGGTGGGGTTTTTATTTATTTAGGTATTATTTAGAAACTTTATGAATGTATAATTAAGCAAAAGTGGTGTTTTGAGAGGTTTACCATAACTCCTGGGCTGCAGCGTGGCTCTGAGCGGGGCTGGGTGGTGATCGGGTGGGAGCAGCCGCATGAGTGCTGGTGTTCTTGCAGGGCCACCAGAAACCATCTCCAGGCCATGAGCCAGGGGAGTCTCGTGCCAGGGGACAGATGAGGCCTAGAACAGAAATTGGGTGTCCCACTGATAGCAGGAGGAGAGAGCTGGCTGGGGACAGCAGCTCTTTAGCAGGGCTCCTGCGCCCACGGCTCCAGGTGCCAGGGCGCATCCCAGCACGACGGGCGCCGCAGAGCTGCTGCCGGTCCCCGTGCCGAAGAGCTCGGCTAGAGAAATGTGACATTCAGCCTGTTTCTGATACAACAAACCAGCTCTGAGGGCAAAGGCAACACCTCTTACCATGTGTTTTAAACACCAGTGCCAGGTGGCAGCTCCTTATGTCCGAAATGGCAGCGCGTCCCCTGGCTCTCCCTGATTGCAGTGCTCTGTCCTGACGAGACATCAAGTCAGGAAAAAAGAGATTTTCCTTAAATACTGCAGGCTCTCAGCTAGAGAGAACAGCCAGGCATGTTCTCAGCGGGCTCTTGGCAGCTCAGTTGTCTGGAAGGAGCATTATGCAGCGACGTAGAGGTGATTCACCCGGCTACCAACGCTCCACCTGCCCTAATGGGTAATGAGAAATAAATCTGATAATGTGGAAAAGCTGGGTGTTGTTGAGAAGTTAGGTCAGTCTCCAACTGGATTAATTCCCTGCTAGTAGCTGGAAAAATTAATAAAGTGCAGATCTAGGTGATTTTCTGTAAAGCCGTAAAGTATGAACATTATCCATCGAAAACTGTTGGAATAGCAGCTAAGGCTCAGCCCCGCGAGAGGATTTGTGTGCGGGGGTTCTGGCTGTCAGCGCACCCCCGGAGCATGTTGGAAAGGGGCTGGAAGGGGTGTCCTGGCTGCCAGCCCCTCTGCCAAGGTTGGCTGGACTTTTGGCTGGGTCCCCGCCACCACCAGCCGGCTGCCCGGGTGGCCCTGCTCTGGTGACAGTGGCTCTGTCATCCTCAAAGCGGAGCAGCATCGCGGGCAGGGCTGGCCGTGCCTTCCTCCTGATGCACAGCCCGGTGGCTTTGCCATGCTGTCCTGAGCATGGAGCTGTGCGTTTCAATCCCTTTGGGTACCAAAAGCACCATCATCCCAAATACCAGCTTCAGGATGCGGCTTTCAGAAAATAAAGCTGGATGAGTTGAGCTCTGACTCTGTGACTGCGATGAGCACAGTGGGAATCTATTAAATGCGCTTCAAGGGGATAACTTCCCAGCTTGTACTGGATTGATCACAAATGAGTTTTGAGTTTGGGCTAGAGACATAAAAAAAAATGCACAGACGAAGTTTTTTTTTTTTGCCTGGCAAGAGGTAAGCATCCAAAAGTTAAACTGGCCTTGGCTTGTGTTAAGAGGAGTTATCTGTACTGGCCATAAATCGAACCGGGATGGCTTAATTGCTCCTTCGCAGTAAATAAAGCTATAACTGAGATGTCTACTTTATAATATAGAGGGGATCTCCCAGGCTATGGAGGATGATAGCTAGCCAGAGAAATCCATTCGGAGGCTCTTTGGGATCGATAAGCAGTTAAGCGAGCCGTGGGAGGATGACATTGCCTGTCTTTGTGCACAGACACCCGGAGTGGTGCTGGGCTGTTAAATACACGAAGGGCAACGCTTGGGCTCAGAGCCATCAGGTGTAAAACGCAGTGATTTCTGGTGGAGTTTCCACTTGATGTCCACATACAAAGAGGTCAGGGCAGCCTGCACACTGGAGTAAACGGCTGGGGACCCAGCGGGTTCAGTAGCAGCGCACCTGCCCTCACCCTGGGATGGTGCCTGAAGCCAAGGTGATGGGCTCAGCCGCCAGTTTTATTAATCTTAGTGCGGGCTTTGTGGCTCGGAGGGCATCCGAGGCCAGCCTGGCACTTGCAGACGTGCTGCAGCTCATGCTGGTAGCCAGCCCTGGGGCTGCCTAACTCAGGCTGGAGCAAAACCGGTGTCATGGTGGAGGGAGCGACGAAGAGGCTTAGAGCTGCTTTTAGCTGAAGGCTTCCAAGAGGTACTGCAACAGGGCGGAGGCTCCGTCCGGGTGCCTGGGAAGGGTCTCTTCTACTCACGTGTATGCTGCTGGTGGGGTGGTTTGTGCTCTGGGCGTTTTGCTGGGGGGCTGTGCTGTTTCTCCCGTCCCTGGGGCAGTTGGAGCCTGCCATCAGCCATGGGAGATGTAAACGGCAATAACTGACTCACTGCTAATAATTTACTTTGAAATGCTGTTCTGCAGAAGAAAGATCAATTGCCACTTAGCTTCCAGCTCCTGCCCTGCTGGCCTTTTAAAAGGGAAATATTGCAGCTGCCTTCCAGCCCCGCTGCTCCTCACCCAGCCCACGGTTGGTTATTAATTCCCCCACGCCATGGGAGAGCCAGCGGGGCTGCAACAGGAGCTGCACCAAGCTGCTGCCCCTCCAGCCCCACATCCAGCCAGGATTCAGAACAGACCTGGGAAAACCAAACCATGAAGCAATCGCTGCTGGGATTCTGCTTAGCGATATGCGGGGGTTTCACCCGGCGTCTCTCCCCTCGGGCACACGCACCTTCCTCGCTCTGGTAGCGCAGGATGCTGGAGTCCGAGGGTGAGGTCAGGCTCCTGCCAGCCCCAGGAGGAGTTAGAACACCTTCCAGCAACGTTCTCCCCGCTGGGTTCGGAGGGGGTGCACCCAGCACCGTGGTTTGCCAGCAAATGCTTGGGAAGGTTTGAGGTCAGGTTGTGGTGTGGAAAATGATATATTATGATATCCTTAGTGAACATGTGGGAAGGTGGACGGGCTCACCATCACTTCACAGGGACGGAAAGACGTGAGGCTGACTAGAGCCGTTATTTCCAATGACCCATTTGCTCTGCCTTATTCCATCAGCTGTCCTTCAGCCAAGCTGCTCGAGTGGCAATGAGCTCACCCTGATGCAAAGCACAGACTTGTAAAATTAGGGCTGAACGAGGCGTCCGGTGCACCAGGGCACCACCAGCCTCTGCCTTGGTTATCTCCAAGAGGTAGCTGTGTTTGCTCTGGTCTCAGGAATGCTCATGATTATGATTTTTTTGGGGGGAAGGTGGGATACACCCCTGCTAGGTGCTCATAGGTCTGTGCTGTTCAAACTGGAGAGGCGTAGTGGTAGCATTTGAAATACAAATCAGAAGTGCACTCAGTGAGCTGGGCTGAGGTTGGGCCATTTAGCTATACCAGCAGAATTTTTTTTTTTCTGAAAGGATATTGTATGTGTTTGAGCAAGTAATAGTGCCACGTTTCTCCAAAAAATGGGGAAGTTGAACAGAGGAGAAAATACTGCCTGAGTCAGCGCGTGCTGTAGGGAAGCTGGCTGGAAAGGGAGCCGTTTGATCTGCAGACTGAAATATGGAGCAAGGCAAAGAGCGTGCTGTGCCGGCGAGGGGAGCAGGGCACCCGGGCTCAGCGCTGCCCGGCTCACCCCAGGGAGGAAGGGGGAGAGGCGCATCGCTGGGAAGAGGGGTGGGATTCGTGTTTAGCCATTTCTACTTGGTTTTCCCTTGAACCTGAAATAGATGGGGGTATAAAGGAGCAGCTAGGAGCCAGCGGGCTCGAGCAGACTTTGTGTCCCAGGGCAGCAGACCCCCCCGCAGCGTCTCCCCCGCAGGGTTCATTAGTAGGGCTGTTCACAACCTGGCTGTGTCTGCTTCCTCGAAAGTGCAGGAGCAGAAGTCCCCTGCCTCTGACCTGGCTCAAATTAACCAACAGGTTCTAAAATTGCGGGGTAGGGAGTGGGGCATGGATGCGGACATGCTTCATTTCCTCAGGGATGCCGGCTGCAAAACCTGTCAGCCGGAAAAAGAAAGTGCATGCTTCATCCTCTCCCAGCAGGGATGTTTTCCCCGCTGTGGTATCCATTAAAATGAAACGTTACCTGTTTGAAATGATGCTTGTTGCCCAGAGGAGCTGTGGATGCCCCATCCCTGGAGGGGTTCAAGGCCAGGCTGGATGAGGCTTTGGGCAACCTGGGCTAGTGGGAGGTGTCCCTGCCCATGGCAGGGGGTGGCACTGGATGGGCTTTAAGGTCCTTTCCAACCCAAACCAGTCTGTGATTCTATGATTCTATGCTGCCTGTACCTCTGGGGCCTTGTTTAGCTCTGCACATGGCCTCGCATCTCTTCCTCCCTCCCCGTGCCGCCGCGGTGCCCTCTGTGGGGTGCCAGCCCCGTGGCGGGGGCACGGTGCATGGTGCATGGTGATGTTGCACTTGCGCAGGCGGCATTTCCAAAAGCATCCATGGGGACAGACACTTGGGTCCTGGGCTGTCAGTGAGGAGGAGACTGTCCCCTGGGACCATCGGGCTACCATCCCCCAGAATATAAACCCTGTCACAGCATTGTCCTCCAGCACTCTCTTCTTTGCCCTCATTCCTCCTCTGATCTGGTCTCAGGATTATGGGTTTTTTTGGCAGAAATAGCAAATGCTGAAGTGTCTCTGGGCTTGGAGGCATTGCACGGACACATGGGAGCTGGGGGAGGGATGGGAGCTCTCTCTCTGCCCTTGGCCACACCGTGGAACGTGCTGCAGGCACTGAAAAGCGAAGGCAGGGGTATTGCTGGAGCCTGCAGCAGTGCAGGAATCGCTCTCCAAATTCAAGATGTTCTCTGTATTTATTTTTCCGTCTGGCTCCGTTTGCTGTCGGCGAACAAACCGTGGCTTTGGGCAGCCAGTGCCTGCGCTACATATTTTTGTTCGTCCGTCCCTCCCTGCCAAATGCTGAAGTCAGACAACTGGCTCCGGCTGGTGCCAGCTCTGGTTGCTCACACTGGGATTAGCGCGTAAACTGGTTCGGTCCCACTGTGGAGGCCGAGCACAGCTTTCTCTGTTGCCCAGCCGGCTGCAGTGGCCTCTGTAAAAGATGTCTGTTATGACTTTGCTTTTGACTTTCTGCAGGAGTCTGGTTTTCCTCCTGTTTTTTGCAGATCTCTTTTCACAGGGGAGAACATTAGTGGCTCTCGGTCCACTGTGTCTCGGGCTGGCCCTGATCTCAGTCCCTCTTTAGAGGGATTAAAGGGAAGTGTTGGACCCGGGGATCTCCAGGAAACTAAGGAGTAATCTCCAAAGCACTGTGAGACCTGAAGAAAGCAAATGCTCTCTGAGACGACAAACGCGGCTGAACTTCTCACTTACAAGTAACGCTGTTCTGCTCTGCTCTTTTGCTTCCAGTGTTCACCCTCTTCCCAGGACCCTGCAAACAAAACTAAAATGAGCTGAAAAATAAAAGAATCAAGTACCTTGAAAAAATTTTTCATTGAATATTCCACCTTTTGTGTGGCTCAGAGTGATTACAGATGGATTAGCTGAAGGAATGGGATTGCATTTTGCTTTTTATCTATGGGTAGAGCCCAGGCGGCTGCTGTGACGGTGTGGTGCAGAAGTGCTCCAGCCATGCCGCGGGATGCAGCCAGGCACCAGCTCTGCTCAACCTGTGCAGCACCCAGCTCAGTCCTCGTTATTGCTTCTGAAAGCCTCCCCGTTAGCGCATCTCTGAGCTGAACTGGCTCCTGAGGGCCAGGAGATGCTCAGGATCTTGGCTGGGGGCTTGCAGAGGGCTGGGCGCAAGGCTCAGCACCGCGCGACTCCAGCAAAGCCCTGCCTGCTTCAGCACATCTGCTCTATTTTCTCCTCTCTCTGAACCCTCTTTACGCTTTGTTTTAGCCTGATGTGGCTCCTGGTTGAATTTATTTTACAAAGACAAACTTCAGCGAGAGGCCCTGAAACGGGAACTGGGCAGATGATGGCAGAAGACAGTAAAACCAGTACAGAGGTCCTGGGCCACCTCATCAAACAGCAGACACTGGCGTAGGGGAATTGATTTCAGCAGAGCTGTACCCGTTTACACAAGTTAGGGCTTCGACCTCAGTAATTCACCAAAATAAAGATATCCAAATTCTGGAAAACTTCCAGGAAACCCATCTCCTCCCATCCGGTCAGTTATCAGTATCTGTATGCATATCGATATACATGCATGAAAAGCGTGTGGGGCTCTAAGGTCCCATATTTAAGGCAAGTTTTATCAAGATTTCAGCTGTGCTGGGTAAGTACCTGCACAGCCTGCCAGGGCGAGGTGCTGTCCTTGGCGGGAGCGAACGCTATCCCTGCTCTCTGGTGCGCAGGGAAACTTGATCTGTGCTCTTCCCGTAGCTCCGGAGCATGGCTGGGAGGTGGCTGGGGGGGTGAGACGCTGGGTTTCTGTGAACCCACGTGGGGGGATCTCTGGGGCAGGAGCATGGCCACAATGCAGTGGGGGAATGTGCACCCGCAGTCTTGCCTGGGCACTTGCCCTTTGAAAAGCCAGGGTAGCGCTGCTGGCGAGGAGGGGGCTTGCTTTGGGGTCCCAGGCTGTAACCCTGCCTTGGCTTAGTGGCACTGGGCGTTATTGCAGGGAGCGGTGCTGGTCGGAGCCTGGCTGCAGCTCGCTGGGAGACCCCAGTGTCCCAGTGCGGCACCGTGCAGTGATGCTGGTCATGCTGGTCCTGCCTGGGGTGACCATGGATGCTGCGCCTTCATCCCCGCCCCAGCTGCCATCTCAGGGCACCCCAGGAGGGGCTCTCACAGGACCTGGGAGCAGCCTGCAAGTCCCAGGACTATCCTCTGAAGCTTTCTCAGGTGTGGCTGCCAACAAAATAAAGCCAGGTATGAGGCTTGATGTTTGCCATGCTTCAGACAGATCCCTGTGAACGCTGAGCAGGGTGCTTGGCCACCGCTCGAGCAGGTATGGTTTACTTCCACCGAGTGTTATACCTATTTTGAACCACCTTCTTGCTGCTTTTTATGTAAAGCCTCCTCCGCTTAGAGCAAAGTGTCTGCTTAGGTCTGATTTCTTTCAATGGGACTTCAGCATGTGCTCAAGTACGTTGCTGATTTGGGGCCCAAGTCATTAGCTTTACAGCTGATTACTCAAGTGGATTTTAGGTGGGGGAATGGGACTGCTAACACCCAGTGAGAAGAGTTGAGCCAAGGTTCAGGCTTAAATTGAAACCACCCTTAAAGTATCAGCATGGTCCTGTTGTGACCATCAGTCGGCCCCTGGTCTTGGCGTTGCTCATCACTGCCGCCATCTCCCCATGGCACCCGGGTGTCCTCCTGGCCCAAGGGAGCATCCGCTGCAGCGCCTGGCCTCGGCAGCAGCCTTCCTCTGCTCCATTTAACAGTTTAATGGTGTTTGTCAGCTTTGAAATTACCGTCGGAGCGGCTTCACCCAGAACAGAGCAGAGAACGCTGCGGAGCTGATTGCGTGCGCTGGGGGAGCTGATTACCTTCTCAGCATCTCAGATCATCAGAAATGCAAACAAGCCGGCACTGTAAATGTACATACATTTTAAGGCAACCAGATCAGCAGTGCACACGTGCTCTCAGGCCCTCACCAATTACCCAAATTGGTACGTTCCACTCATTGCATCGGTGTATTTGGATATAATATATGATATCAAAGTCAACAGCTCACAGCTAAGGTTGTCTGTTGTACTGTGGTTCTCAGCTTGTTGATTTTTTTTTTAGAGAAATGAGTAGATTATTTTATACATGCACTTATGAAGTTTGTAAAATTGTAGGTACCGTTCAGGCTGGCATGCATCAGCCTCGAGGTGCTGCTCAGCCCCAAGGCAGCAGCATCGTGCTCATCCCCATGCTCTGGCACGCGTTGGTCTGGCTCACCAGTGGTGAGAGGCAGCAAAGGGTTGTTTTTATAAAAATAGTGATTGACGGATGATTTACAACCAACAGCGGGGGCCTGGATTCTGGCAAAATGTCAACATTCAGTGCAAATGGGGAAAAAAAGTCTGTTTTCGTCCCAGCACCCCCAGTTCAGCCTAGCCTGCGTGGGCTGGAGCAGCGCCTGCATTTTACACCACCGACGGGGCTCGGGCACGCTATGAGCTGAGCACAGGGCACGCGTACTTCTCGCTGAAAAGAGGGACATCTCTGCTCAGCATCACCCCTCTCGCGCTTCCAAGCCAGCACATCTTGCATTCTGCATCTTTTATTCCCAGTTGCATGTTGTCTGTGGTGAGGACTGCACAGCAGGGCTTTGCTGGTGGCTTTGGGTCAGCCGTCAGCGTCCTCGACTCTGCAGAAGACACCACACTTGCCGAAAGCCTTGGCTCTGATTGAGAAGGCGGGGGCAGGCAGCCGAGGACTGAGGAAGGCTGAGCGTTAGTTTGGGAGCCTTCTGATGATGCCCTTGGGCAGAAGGAGCAATGAAATGAGAGAAGAGCTAAGTGTAACACCGAGCAGCCTCAAAGGGCTTGGTGTTTGGCTGCAAACACACACACACGAACCTGCACAGATGTTCTGACCTTTGGGAAAAAACCAAACAGACACTAATCTGAAGTGAAGGGATGATTTTGCTGTTGCTAAAGAGGCTGAAAAGCTTCACTTTGCTCAAGCTGTTATCTCTTCTCCCCCTCCCGGGTCTTGCTCTCATGTTGTACTGTCTCCATGCCCTGACGGTGGGAGCACCACACCTGTAATCTGAAGATAACCTCTGCACCTCTGCCTGTCCAGCCTACACTGGTGCAATTTCCCCATTTCTTCCTTTAGCATTTGGAATCCCTGTTCTTCACTATGCTGGCATGATCCGAGCATGTTCAGGTGTGTGTACACTCCCACAAATTAAACGCTGTGTTTCGAGCCTGTGCTGTGTCTTCCTTTTTACATGTGTGTGCTTGCCTGATGGATGCAGACACGCACCGCATCCCACCTAACTCTAGTGTGACTCTGTTTGTGGGTTTGATGGGGAGCTCATGAGGCTCAGGGGGGCTTTGTGCTGCCCTGGTGCCGGTGTTTGCTCCCCGCTGGGAGGGCACTGCATCGGCACCCGCTCCCCAGCTCCGCACTGGGCACCAAGCACTTCCCAGTGCAGCGACCTGGCTCTGCAGGCTGCTGAGACGCGAACAATCACCTCCCGAAGCAACGAGGCGGGAGGTGAAAAGAAACTTTGATGAGAGAAATGAAAGGGCTGGGAGAGGTAGTGTAGTGTTGCCAGGAGGTGCTTGAAGCTCCCCGAGAGAAAGTGGGAGCGACGCAGGGAGTGAGTGCAGGTTGCTGGGTTTTAAGGCGATGCTGATGGATGGGAGCATCACCACGGTCACAGCGTGATGCCGTGTGGGTTGGGAGCACAGCATGACCCACCAACCTCACCCAGTCTCCCTTTCTGCTGCTTTTGAAGCGTCTTCCTCAGCTGGGGCAGCCCAGGAGCTCCTCTGCAGCTGGTGGTCTCTGAGACCTGTCACTTGGGGAGGGAAAGCTGATGGCGGGGGGATAGGGAGAGGTTTTGCCCATTGCCTGTGGGCTGCACCCCAGCTGGGCTCTCCAGCCCTGTTAGGAAGCAATGAGTCACAGCTGGGATGTGGTCACGGGATAATTAGGGATGCAGGTGCGCTACAGGAGGTTCTGTCTCACTGCTGTGGTTCTCGGTGTTGCAGGCAGCTCTGGAAATGTGATGGGGACTGTGTGAAGGACCAAAGCAACCACAGTGGGTGAGTGTTTGAGGACATTGTCCTTGGTCTGGGAAATCTGGGTGTCTGGTAGCATCAGGCTGTTGTGTAACGCAGAGCTTTTGCTGCATGGATGATGCACGAAGAGAACAGCAGGAGCCTTTGCCTTGAAGGCTCTGCTGACATCCCTTGTGGTGATGGGGTCATGAGAAAACCCATTGTGCCTGCCCTCTCCCCTTGGGTACCACAGTAGTTTCCTTGTTGCTTCTAGGTAAAGGTGGTCAGGCAGGGGCAGAGCTGGGGTGCTGCTGCTGGGGCTGGGTGCTTCAGAGAGAGAGAGGGTGTGAAGGGTGGGTAGGGCAGGGCTGCTGCTGGCTGGGCAGCTCCCGGCACTGCAGCAGAGGCTGTGGGTGGGTAAAGTCCTTGTTTTCCCCTCTGGCCAAGTAGGGGCTGTTTGTTCCTGCTCCTGGTGTGGTGGCTGGACCCGTGCATCCATGCCTTGTCCCTTTGAGACTGAGTTCTGTGACGGAGCCACCCGGGAGGCTGCGATATGGGACAGGTTTGGATGTGGAAGGATGTGCAGCGGCTTGCTTGCAAAGAGGATCCTGCGTGTCAGCAGTGTGCTGTACCCAGTGTCCCAAAGCCTGTGCTGACTGTCAGTGAGCTTTTGGGGTGTCATAGCTCTCCTTTGATGGAGAGAGGAGGGAGCAGCTGGCTGTCCTCTGCCAGATGTCCTCTGTTTCTCCTCTTTGATCTCCCCAATCCCAGACTCGTTACCTTTCATCTGCTTCCACTCATTTTTAGGAGTGATCTCGTATCAGCGCATGATGGACCTGTCCTCTTATTTGTGTTTCTGCTGTGAGCCTGGAGCTTTGAGAACACACCTAGAAATGTCATCTAAAAATAATGAGATGAATGATCCTCACCCAAAAGTAAGATTTTTGCTTTCCTAGAGTGCTGGATGAAATCCAGCAATTAAACCCCTTTCCCAGTGGGCAGGAACACTTGTTCCAGCTAGCAGAGAGTGGGCTGTAGCCCAGCCAGGAGCCCTTGTGCCCTGCCACAGCCCCATCTTGGGGAGGGTACTCTTTTTTTTGGGTCATCTTTAGCTTCTGGCACACGGCAGAGCTGTGGCTGTGAAGGATGCTGGCTGGGGGGTTTTCGGGAGGAGACGTCAGCCTTGTCCTGGCAGAGCTGCTGCCTTTCCCTGTGCAGCTGGGGAAAGCAGGAGGATTTGTCCCACTTTCCTCCTTTGATATTTACCTCTCTGGAGCAGATGAGGGAGATGTTTCCCTTTCCTGCTCAGCACAATGGGCTTTGCTGGGGGTTTCTAGTGGGTCTGGATGCGGACCCTGCCCTGCTTCCCCTCCCTACCTGGTAACCCTCCAGTTCACTTGCCTGTGCTCTTGTTGGTGTCTTTCATTTACTGGCAATCTTTGTATTTACCAGGAACACTGAGATTTATGCAGGACAATGTCAGATTCGATGTAATAAATTTACCAAGAGGTTTTTTACATTACCAGCTACTCCTAACCTCTGTAAATTCGGTAATGATTTAGCTGTAAAGGATTTGCTGTAGTGTCCTTCAGATACTAAATGAGAAAATGACATTGGAGTCTGGCAAAGTGAAATGTGGATTCACTCCTGTTCCCAGAAGTGGGGCTTGCTTGTGGACACACTGGCATGAGACCCATAGCTTTTAAATGGGCAAAGCAAGCTTTAGAAATTAATAATTTCCTATTAATGAGGAAGGTCCTGCACCCCTGGGTGCCTGCAGGGAAGGAGAGCAGTGAAGGGGGATGTGGGCCTGACCCTTGCAAATATTTGGGGTCACCTGTGGTACAGAGGGAGCACCTTGTGCCCAGACCACTGGGTCCCTCCTGACATTGCATTGCTTTCCTGGTCCTGGGTTTTCTTTCTGTCCAGTGGCAGCTGCTAGTGCTGAGCCCCAGTGCTGCCGGTTGCTGACCCCCAGAGGTTGGTGGGAGAAAACCTCGGTCCCCTGCATGGCCGGAGGGGACTCGGGGTGCTGGCCCCAGCCTGGGGTGCATCACGGGCAGCAGCAAAATGGGGTGTCTGGCCTCAGCCTGACACTGCTGCTGGCTGGTGGGCAACGGGGGAGAGGAGACGGCTGGCCCGGCTGCAGCCCCGAGCAGCTCTCCCGGCGCGGGGGCTCGCCGAGGGATCTCGCCCAGCTTGGACCAGCAAGGAGCCCCTTCTCCAGGCTGAGGGGTCTCTGCACCCGCCCACCCACAGCTGGATCGGGCAGCTGCCGCTCAGACTTGGAGACCTTGTGTTTGATGAGACTGTAAGAGTTGGGACGGGCCTCGCTGGTGACCTGTGCTCAGGTGCAGAGCTTTTCTTGAGAACCGCCGCGGATGCTGCAGGATGGGGCTGCGAAGCCGCCTCTTCCCAGGGCTCGTGCCCTTGAGGCAGGGCTGTGCAGCCTGGGAAGGGCTATGGGATGGACCTGGTGACAGGTACGGGAGAAACGCCTGCAGAGAGGCAGCATCTGTGCTCAGGCTTCATGAGGACAATTTCCTCTGTAATTGCAAAAACTGCCTCGTTGCTCTGTTACCCCTTCCTGGTGAAGACCGTCACCTTCCCAGGCTGGCCTGCGGTCGTCCCAAGTGCAAAGCTGGCAGAAAGGCGGGGGGCACAGGATTCTGCTTGGGTGGAGATTATCCTTTTGCCTACAGTGAACTAATCTGGTTGCAAGTGATGGTCTTTACACAAGCTGTTACAGCAAATGCTCGTTAATGTTCAGAATTGCCCCTGAATAAGTTTCAAGTTTTGGCTGAAAGATCAGAGCCAGCTTAGCTTTCTTTTTATCCAAAACCAGGTTTTTCTGTTGGTTTTCTGTAACCAAACCTTGGTATTTGTAAATGGAAACAATTTGGTTTCCTTGTAGGTGCTTTTTTTTTTTTTTTTTTTAATGGAAATATAGGTACCAGTTAAAAGATTTCTTTGCAGACTTTGATCAAAAGTCTTTGCAGGTTTTGATCAAAAAGCTGTGATTTTGGTCAAAAAAAGCTGTTGTCTGTGTTTCCCCTTCCCCCACCTGTATCTCCCTCTCTGCTCTCCTCCCTCTTCCACTTAGACGAAAGAAAATTTCCACAGGCTCAATCAGCATCGAAGAGTCACTTATTTAAAGGGAGGAAGAATATAATGATGTTTGACTGCCTGTTTTGGATTCTGTGAAGGAATTTCATCCCCTCCTAGTTGCCGAGTCTCTGGCATCCCTCCCAGATCTGAACTCTCTGGAGGATGGAGGCAGAATTATCTCTGAGCTTTGCAGCTGCCAGATGTTAACCGATGAAATGGCAGCCTTGCTGCAGCCCTCTTTACTCTGGGTAAACCTCTGCCTGCCTGCCCTGTTTGAAATTCAAAACTTCTTCAAATCCCCTCTTGCAGGGTTCTTGATGTCTCCTGTCAATCAAGCCTGAGGAAGGCTTGCTGCGTTCCTCTTCCGGCTCCTTGCCTCAAGGATTGCACTCGAACATGGCTCTGTGAAGTGTGAGCTGTGGTGTGGAGGGATGGGAGCTGAGAACTGTGTGGTTATCACATCCCTTGAGAGGACAGTTGTGAGATTAAGTCTTCCTCCCCTCCTTGCTGCTGGCATGAAGCGGAGCGAGGGATGCAAAGGTCACTAGCAGGGTGATGATCGCATAGACCCTGGCTGCCCGAGTAGGAGGTTGTGCATGACAGGAGCCAGGACGTGGCATCTCAAGGTCTTGGCAGCTGTTTCCCCAGGAGGGTCTCCAGGAAGAGCAGTCTGAATATTCTCAGCCAATCCCATGGTGCACTTCATCCCTGCTCGAAGGGGCCCATGGGCGCCGCGGGGGCAGTTTGAATGTGTCCCTGGGATGTACATAGAGGTAGCTTTGTAAAGACCTTGTTGAGACACAGGCTTCTCTTGCAAGCAGTCAAAGAAGGCAGAACTCGCTGAGTGAGGTTGAGTGTCTGCACAGTTAGGGTAGGGGTGTGCAGCAGGTCCTTCTGGCCTTCACAGGATCCGTCTGGGAGATGGATGGTGAGTACAGCAGGCAGGCTACAGTGCCTACGGTGATATTCACTCGCTGGTGTATGTGTCCAGCATGTGGGTTTGTAAGTTTGAATATTCCTGGTCTTGCTCCCTTTACCTGGGGAAAAACTCGTGTTGCTTTGCCACGGTGAAGCCAGCAGCGCTGCGTGCCTGCTCTGTGCTGTGCTCCCTGCGAGGGTGCAGGACACGTGCTCTTGCCCTTGAGTGCAATCATCTGTGTAATTACCCTGTGAGTGATAGGAAAGGGAAAAAAAATTGTATTACCCTTATGATAGTGTTCATGGGACCATTGATCAAGGTGACAATTGGAAATTCATCACGATGTAGTAGGAAGAAATGGGAACTTTTCTGTGTATGAGGTGGGAACTCAATCCTAACCAGCCACCCCAGCCAGCTTTTTGCACTCCAAAGGGGTGATTTCTGCAGAAAAACATCTGAATGAGACCCTAAAGCAGCAGATACAGGGTGGGTTGGACCACTCTCCCTCCTCACTGATTCTTTGGGTAGACTCACACCTTAAAAATTTCTCATCTCTTGTTTGCTTCCAGAAGTAGGAACCCAGCTCGGACTGCTACAAGCCAAATGCTGTGATAAAATGAAAATCTTGTGCCAGGTTCCCCTCCCCACTTTTTTTTTCCCAAAACTCCCAAAGATATATTGCATTTTGCTTCAAGATAATTAGATTTCCTTGGAGGAGAGACATATTTTTCTGTAGCTTTTGCATTCGGAACATGAGAAGAGTTTTTATTTTAAGTCTCCATTGAAAGTGTTTGTCTGTCTTTATTTTGCTTTCTTCACCATTAATGTTCTGACTTCACAGAGCCAGCAGACCCTGAGACGGAGTGTTCCTGTCACTTATTATAGCTTGTCTTGGCATAAAATCTAATCTTCAGATTTTTTCATCCTAAAGAAATGAAAGTTGAAGCCAGATTAGAAACAGATAAAAAGAAGTCATCCATTCTCAGACAAAGGAGTTTTTGTTTTTCTCTTTTGCTGTTTGCCTTTTTTTTAATCCTCTGCCTTCAAAGGGAACAAAGATCCTTCCACCTGGAGAGACTGGAAGAAAGGAAAAACACGGAGCAAGCAGCATACCTGATCCATGCTTGTGTTGTCCTGCAGCTGGCATGTCTACTGGGGCTCGCAACCATCCTGAAAAACCCAATTAAAGGGAAAACCTGGGAAGCAGAAATTGCAGCATCTATGAAATCAAAGTGATTTTTTTTTTTTTTTTTGCTCCTAAGAGGAGACATCACTGATCTTTACCTTGTCCAGCAGAGAAAGGTTATCCAGCTGTCCATTGCTAGCGGAGCAGGCGCCTTCCCTGCCTCTGTAGCTGGTGGCAGTGCGGAGTGGAGAAAGCTGCGGCTCCACTGCGTTATAGGATGCCTGCTGTCGCACCAGCGCCTGTCTTAATACTGCTCTCGTCTTTTGTTCAATCATGTGTAGTGATTAATATGTTCTCAGGCACTGAGAGGCTTGAGGCACTTGACTGTCTCCTATTTCTGTACTTAATAAACAGAATCTTCCACAAGAAGAACTTGCAATTTATCTTTCGCCGCTCTGCAGGGAGTTACTCCGAGTCCCAGCTCTGGCTGCACCTCTCCTTTGCCCAGGGAATTAATAGACTCTCCCATACCCTAGCTCCCTCTCTTCTCACTCCGGTTGCCAAATTAACCTTCATCTCACCTACTTTTTCTTCACATCTCACTTCAATTTCGTCCTCAAATTGTTCACATGACAAAGGAGTCGTCCTTCCTACAGATTCTACTTCTGCTCTGATAAGATGCCTGAATTTTCTGTGAATGCCTGAAGAGGAGGAGAACTCCTCTCCCTCCCTCCCTCCCTCCCTTTACTTACAGGGTGGTATTCTAACTCCAGAAGTCTCCCTGAGGTTATTTCTCCTGGGAGTACATGTAAGCGGCTTGGACTGCCCTGTGCCCCGTGACGGGGTTGTGCCCTGAACACGCTGTTTACTGGTGCTAATGAGTGTGACTCCATCGTATTACATTTACCCGGACTTGCCGGAGGGGGTGTGACTCCACATCGGTGCTGCAGGGGTTGGGTGCTGCTCACCTGCATTGCCTGTGCTTACCTCGCACGTTGCAGCACACTAGACAAGCCTGAAAGGCTGGAAAATGGAAGGAATCTGCTTTTCTTATCAGGGAGAGGATTTATCAGCTCCGCAGGCTTTGACTTCTGGGAGGACGCTGTAGGTGCATGCCTTTTCTCTGCAATTAACGCATGGGCAAGCTGCTCGCAGCAGCCTGCGCTGCCTTGGCAGGGTTAGAGATGTGAGAGCACTGCTGAGGATGGCTTCTGCGCTGTGCGGAAATCTTCCTGCCCTCCCCGCAGGCCTGGCCTCGGCTTAGAAAATAAACGGGGAGCGTCACGGCTGCTTTAGTGCCTGTGCTTATTCTGGCTAGGGGAGGCTCCCGTGGCCCCTGCCAGCTCCTCTGCTCTGTGGGGCTGGTGCAGGGGAGGGCTTGTTTGACCTTTTGCTGCTCTGAGCCGCTCCTGTGTTAGTGAGCGGCTTCCTGGGCACCTTCCTGGCAAGCCCTCTGGTCTGAGCCGGGCGGTAGCTCTGGTGCAGGGCAGGAGCCTCGGTCACCCTCTGATAGTGATGCACCTAATGTCATAGGAGGTGTCCAGGCTCCCAGGGATTGAGCTTGCTGCTTCACAGCTCAAAGGATGTGGGGTGACTTCCTTCAGAGCCCCCCTTGCAGCACGGTACCCACCACCGCATGGACAGGGATGCCTGGCTGGGATTCATCTTCAGCTGGTCCCTTCACAGCCAGTGCAGTGTGGCAGGGGAGGGTGGGGACAGTTGCAGGCTGTGACACTTCTGGTCCTGAAAGCAGTTTCAAGGGATTTTTTTGAGGAGGAGATCTGTGCTGCGGTGTATGATAACTCTTGATGTATCCTTTTGCTGGGATCCCAGATCTTCATCCTCCAGAAGGAGTTTGGCATTGCCTGAAGCATCATCAGAGAACAAAGGCAAAGCTGTTAATTAAGACAGAGCTAATTCTGGCAGCTGACTGCCTCCATCTCAGTGCGCTGCCGGCTGCACGCCTCAGGAACAGAGGGACCGGCCGTGCTCACCAGGCATGGGGCTGCCCAAAGCCTTCCTGGAGGCTGTTTGTGCTCTTGGCAGGGCTTTGCCCTGTGTCCCTCCTGCGCGGGTGCGTGGTGGGCAGGACTGGAGGTCACGCGTGGCCCAGAGGGGTGGTTTTATCTTCTGCAGCGTGGTGCTGCCGCTGCCTGGGTTTGGGGCCTTTTGCTCTGCTGGGGATGGTGGCAGCTCTCGGATGTGGGGTCCTGGGGAGAAGCAAGTGAGATAGGACCTTGTTGGTGGCCTTCTGGTCCTGGGGTGGGGACCAGGTGATGGATGGGGCGCTTCAATGGCCTTGGAGCTTCTTCCAAAGGGACGCTGGTGGGCACAGCTCTGGGCTGGCCAATGGCCACAATCCCATGGAGTGAGCAAGGGTGGGTGGCCTGTGGCACGCTTCTGCTGCCCTCCTGCATCTGCCCTCTGGATGGCAGCGTGGCAAAGAGGCTTTTTCTGAGCGGCTTCCTCCAGGAGAAGGGAAGTGCTTGGTGTTTGGAGACTTGGAGTGAGGCTGACAGAAAAGAAAGCTTTTTGAACAAACACAGCTGGCTTTTACCCAGCGCAGCCAACCCTTTGGCTAGCTGAAAAGAAATCAGAAGAATATTGATGTATTATTTTTTTTCCCCGTAAAGAAATTGTCAGCCTTTTTTTGGTCAAACATTAGTTTCTGAATGCAAGTTTTTCAGTTGATAACAATGATTTGCAGAAAAAAAATCCAACCGACTGAGGCAGTTCACTGGATAACTCACAGGCTCAGCTCTTCGCCTCTTGTATTTTCAAACGATTAACATTTTTTTGCTTTGCACATCATGAATATTCTATACTTGAGCTGTTACTGAGTTGTGCTAGATCAGATAAATAACATGGTGTTGCTTTTGTGGCAGACTGGATAAAGATGCAAATAACACTGACATTTACTTCACAGTTTTCTTTCTGTGATCCTCCGAGTGAGTAAACTGGATTGCTGAGATATTCATGGGAAGGAAATGAAGAAGGTTGTCAAGATTAAAGCGAATTTCCTTAAAACTTCGCCAGAACATTCTTGGCAATTTTTTCTCTTATTTGCTCAGCTGAATAGGAGCTTCTTGAAATATATTTTGCACAACTGCAAAAGAAAACTCTTGTTCCTGTGGCACCCCTAAATATTTTTTTGCTCTCATTTTCACCAGAAAGCCAATGATTTTCCAGTGCTCGGTACCTCTGCGGGGCTGCTGGTCCCACCGGGGCAGCAGACAGGAGCCCTGGCTGCAGGCAGGCGCCTGTGACCTGACCGAGCGCTTGCTGCCTGCCCTGCCCTCGTTTCTTCCCCTCTCCTGCGTGCTGGGGGTGCCTGAACGATGCAGGAGGGAGGGATGGCACCAGCGTTGTGCCAGGAGCAGCGGCTGCCTGGCTGGGGAGAGGAGTGCTGGGGGATGCTGAGGCCTGGGAAGGGTGATGGGAGCTGGCGTGGTGCTGTGCATGGGGCGAGGGGGAC
>NW_010109840.1:0-855 GCF_000699245.1 Pterocles gutturalis
GGCACCTGTGTGCCAACTGGGTTTATTAAATAAATAATAAAGAAATAAAATGTGCAACAACAAAAAAAACCCCAAGCTCCAAGCTGCAGCATAGGAGATGATCACGCAGGTTCCCCGTGTACGCGGAAACGGTAAAGGTACGTATATGCTGGGTCTCCCCAGTTCAAAAGAGTTCTCAGTTCCACGATTTGGAATGCTTTTTCGTTTTTCTCCTGGAGAAGGAAACAGCAAACACAGAAATCAGAGTTAAGTTTCTCGCAGAAACAGGTGCAACCGAAGTCGCTTTCTTTAGACTCCTGCAACTACCAGCTTTTATTAATAACTAGGTCATGCCTTGGGAACTTTCTGCCACTTTGAACAGAACCTTCCTTGCCTTACTGCTACTTATTTGTGAAGAGAGTCAGAAGCAGCATGAAGCAGACTCTTCCTGTGTTTAGGACCTTCACACCATTTGTGTCCAGATGGTACAAGGCCTTTTTCACAGAATCACAGAATGTTAGAGAGTGGAAGGGACCTCGAAAGATCATCTAGTCCAATCCCCCTGCCGGAGCAGGAACACCTGGATCAGATCATACAGGAACGCATCCAGGCGGGCTTTGAATATCTCCAGAGAAGGAGACTCCACAACCTCTCTGGGCAGCCTGTTCCAGTGCTCTGTCACCCTCACTGTGAAGAAGATTTTTCTCATATTCAAGTGGAACCTCCTATGTTCCAGCTTGAACCCATTGCCCCTTGTCCTATCACTGGATGTCACAGAGAAGAGCCTGGCTCCATCCTCCTTCACTGCTCATCATGTGCTGCAGCCGGCAGCAAATGTGCCTTTTCTGTGGGTTTGACGGGGAGTACCTGTAGCGC
>NW_010109841.1:0-15605 GCF_000699245.1 Pterocles gutturalis
ATTTTTATTAATATTATTTCCTTTTTAAAGAAGTTGAGAGGAACCCATTGCAAACCCACTTTCTAGCTGTGAGCATAATGCTGAAGAAAGCAGGTGGAATAAAAATAGCAAGCATGCAGTGTAAATGTTTGTGGTGCGAATGTCTGAGGACTGGTATTATGCAAATGCAGCTACAATTTCACCATATTTTATTCTGGACCCTTACACCGTCTGTACCAATACAACATTTTTGTCTGTATCTCACCAAGTGAATCCCACTGCTGTGGGATGAGAAGCTGTGGTCTGCAGAACAAGTGACCTTCATGAGCCTTTATGGTCATGTCCCCAGCCCCTCAGTCACACGTCCAGCACAGGTTCAGTTCAATTCTGAGTCATCATTTAGGCTATGAAGGTTTTAGAGCACAAACAGCTAATTCAGTACCATAAAAAAAATATATATAAAAAGACAGATAGTGGTGTCTGTTATCAGAGATGAGACCTGGCAAACAGAAAGGAGAAGCAATTAATCAGGATCAAGCACCGCGTTCGAAGGTAATGGAAAGAAAACAATAACGGTATGTGGTGCAGTTCTTAGTGAGAATCCTAAACAAGTATGAATGCATTTCATCAGTATTGCAGCCCAAACGAAATCCACACAAGGTCATTGGCAAATTCCCTCAAAGCCCGTTTAAGCACAGAAGATGTGATAAAGGTTAGTCTGCTCTCCAGGAGGCTGCGGTTTTACTGGACATTCTCATTGGACACATAAAGGAAAATTCAAGGCTAATGTAAAGAACATTTGTGTCAGGGTGACAGGATATAGCTGAATAACGGGGAACCGTCTGCCAGGCCTACCAATAAGTTCCATATAAGCTTCCCACTTTTTTTTTTTTTCCAAAGTACACTTATCAGCTTTTTTTAGACCAAAGTGATAGCAGCTTATTCATAAAGTCAGTTAGGTGAACAGTATAATAAGGATGCTATGTGATTTATAACCTACTGTCTTTGAACAAAATATAGTTTCCCCGTGCTCTTATAACAATGCTAAAAGCAGGCCTGTGGGATATATGCTGTTCTGTACATTAACATCGCATTGCAAAAACACAGGGAAGACATTCCCCACCTTATGTGTCTTTCATTAACAGAAAAGATTTTTTAAAGCTTTACTGCCATCCAAAAAGACTTCTAGTTAGAGGCAGGATTACCTTTACATTAGATACTTAGCATCCTTGCTAATGCTCTACTCCTGGCTGAGTTCATTGGTCACTAGTATCATAAATATTGTTTATTAGAGCTTGGTTCAGTTGTATAGAATTTTTCAAGTTTGATCTATCCATTAATGCCCTTACCAAAAATCATATGATCTGGTTAGTATTACTATGTAAGATGCAGATAAAGTGTTTAACTAAAATAATGTAATAGCTTTAGAAAAGTTCAACCTATCCTTCCTTTACAGAGCCTTCTTGCAACGCTGCGCTCAAGGCTGTGTCGTGGTTGGTCTTTGGCCTCCAATGGGCAATGGACGTCCAGTGTCTACCATCAGTTTTGATTACAGAAATGCTAATGCTGGTGTACTTTGTGCATCATGCAGTTCTTAAGTCAGTTTTTGACGCTTAATATTACGTTCTTCCTTGCTGAAAAGCAGCCCCACATCATTGGCAGTGCCATACTCAGTGGGTACATTGTAGGGTTAAGGTCTGTTCAGCCACAGCTTACTCTGGTTCTAAGCTTTGTGGCAATTCGAACCAGTGCAGAGACACACCTAAATACTAATTCCCCATAAGAAGCACAGTATAATAATTTTTTTTTCTCAAAGCATGACTAACAAAATGGAAAAAGTTTCTCAACTTTTTCACAATAGCCTAATGGAGAAGTCTTCAGTACCCAAAACTTGAATGGCTTTGGATCAAAGCTTCTCTTACCATAGAGTGCCACAATGTCCAAGCTATAGGGGAAGGACATTCAAAATGATACTGAAACAGCATAAAAATATGTACAGACAAATGGAATCAGAAAAAAGTCCATCTTCTTCCCTGTTCAAAGCCCTGCCCAAAAGATAGGTACATCTTCTTGCCTGGCTCCTTCTAGCCTTCTGGCTCTTTTGTTCTCGCTTGTTTGTGCCGTGTCACAGCCTGACAGTTCTGCTATTACTTGGGAGCTACCTACTGTAGGAGCTGGGATGAAGACTCCCAGTTTCCTAACTGGAGGCCAGTTCAGAACCAGTGTCTCATTACGCATCACCACGCACTAGCCACTGCGTGACGACTGAAACAAGAGGCACCAACTGCTGCCTCCTCCTTTGCTAACCACCTGGCTGAAGACCTCATCACTCAACATCCAGGAGTACATAAGGGTACTTAATTTTTAGCTTGGTGCTTCATGGAATTCCTGTGTATGAACAGTAGACCCAGGCATTTTCTAGTCCAGACCCTAAGCTATTACCCTGCAGAAGTGCCTCAATTTTGCCACAGACACTGGCATCTAATTCAGCTGATCTGTGGCACCCTCCTGCTGCAATAGTTGTCTTATTTTTAGATGCTGAAGTCTACCACAGGTATCTGTCTTCACCAGTTGCAAACTGACCCAGAGATGTTTAATTTAAAGCACTGAGTGCTGGCAGGAAAGCACAGCCCTTCAGCTGTGGAACCAGGAATTCTTTATTCAGAGTAGCCGGGGAGAGCCCCCCCTGGAAAGAAACCATGTTCCAAATTCAACTGCCACCATCAGCCAGAGGCATGACAGCCCAAATAAATAAAAGCAGAACTATTTCTGCATAAATTCCATTGGTAGGCTTAGCCTGAGTCGAAGACCACAAGGAACGCTACAGAGGAGGAATTTCTCAGGGGATGATCCTTTTTCCAGCCCACACTGTTCTCATGCCAGCCCCTTTCTAGCTCCACTCCTGCTGCAGCCCAACTGCTTGTCTCTGTCCCAACCCCAACCCTAGTACTGGGCTGGGCTTGAGTGCAAACCCAGTCATTTCGAAACAAAAGGACTGTAATTTTGACAACCATTTAACTAATTTTCATTCAAATAAATATTTTACTGGAAGAGAGATCTAATCAATCCAGATTACATGAAAAAAATGAATTAAGTCCTCCAATAACAACTCACTAATTCTTTAATGTGTTTATTCCTATGTAAACAACTTACATTTTACAATGGATATTTCCTTAATAGTTTCCCCTAGTCCTTCAATAAACAAAGTATATCTAGAATTACATACCTGGAAGAAGAGAAGATTTAAAAATAGTCAAGCTTGCAGCACCTCTGCTGACTTCAGTGAAGTTCTACCAAGAGATGAATTTTGACTCTTCTTTTTTCAACACTGAGCCCACTTTTCTATAAGAAAAGCATTAAAAATATAAAACAAAGTTAGAATTATGACAATCATATTAATAATAGAAACAGTGGTGAAATTAATTCAGTTTGTTAAAGTTTTTTCCAATCACCGCAATACCTTAGTTTTCTACTCATCACTGAAAGTTTTATCTGGAGAAGTATCATCATACTAGCAGACAAATAATTCCATGCAATATCTGCTGTTCAAGAAAATTATCTGTATTGCAACGTAATTATCTCAGATGACATACTGACTGACTTCTAATTACAACAGATATAACTAATTACTTTGGTTCATCCTGTAAATAGCTCAGCATGTATCTTTATGAGAATTCAGTAACGACACATTGCTCAGTGGGACTGTACATGTAAATTAATTCTCAAGTTTTTTTATGAATAAAGTCCTTAGTTATCAATATCTGTGTAAGTCTTCCTTCAAACTTATTAGAAACATAATGATGGCGAATAGAAGAATATTCAGAGGAACTCAAGAGGTGCAAATTGGTACGGTTGGGTTTGAAAAACAAATCCCACCCATGTTGTTTAGAACCTACATTACACCGTAGTCAGCAGAAAGCTATGTGATAGGAGACATCAAATGTGCAGCTTTCTATTCTGCAAAAATGCTTATTTTTATGCGATTTTGTCCTAATTTGGCCTCAAAAAAGTAGAAATGTCAAAAAAAAAAAAAAAAGCAAGAAGCTACTATCACAAAATATTTTTATTCAAGTATATTTAAATTATTTAATCAGAATCTTTAATGTTGTTAATATGAAGCAGTATAACATATGTAGTGGACAAATTAAGAGACTGTAATGACTTTGGAATAACTTTTTTATTCTGAGTCACTACAGAACTTTTAAAATCAACTCTTAATTGAACTCCACACATCTATGCTATAGATAAAAGCTCTAAAAATATTCCTTGACCCCTTTCAAGTGTATAGCATTAATTTTCTTCCCTCCTAGTATGTTTTCAACAAACTAGTCTGCCAGTCTGGTTTAAGTTCCACATTTTTTACTGGAATCAAGAGGTCTCAAAGATTTTCACCAACTCCTGATGCCAGCCCAAAGTGAGAATATTTAAAATGTATTTCATGCATATACAGACTTGCCTTTATCAATTCTAGGTTGCATACTTTATTATAAAGCATAGTATTAAAAAAAATCAAATTCAATCTCTTGTTAGAATTTGACTCGAGTTGGCAAAGGTGATCCATGCATGACTTTAGTATCTTCTTGTGCACTAAAAATTGACTGACAAGAAAGTGTGTTTGTCTTTTCTACTGCGGTGTATCTGGAAAGTACTTGTAAATGCATGCTACTATCCACCTGGCCCCAGAAAAAATTTAGAGCATTTTTCTTATTAATAGTACATTACTCCAACTGTCCTGGCCAAATTTACATCCTAGTGCATATTCTGCTTTGCTTATTGTAGACTGAACACAGTCCTTACTTTTTGTCCAAGTTCTGCTACCTACTGCCAAAACCCCTGTTTTACATCTCCAGAGACAGCTGTATTTCAGCTGCAAAGAAAGTGATGTAATTTGTAAAACGCTTTATATTCTATTAGGGCAAATGGCAATATATAAATCCAAGACACTTTGAAACAGCTCCTCAGGTGGTACACACGATGAGGTCGCTTCAGAGAAATTATGGAGACAGGTGGTATAAATCTGCAAGCACTTGCCTCAGTATAATCTCTTGGGCTCAGAATTTATTCTGTTTCACTGAAAAAGGGGAAAATAACAACCTTGATAAAGAACCTGGCAAAAAGACTGTGACTCTGCCTAAACTAGAAGTCTATTTTGGTAATTATCCTACACCTCTCTATCATTAGTTAGACTATTAAAGAAGTTGTCTCATATCCAGGTGCGCACAGCTGTGGCTTCAAATTATTTATAAAACCAGAAACAGTGCAAGCATTTAAATCCCACTTTGCACTTTCTAATGTGTCTTCATGTTTTTATAGACCTAGGTAAAATCTTCATTACCTAGCCATTAAATAAAAAATATCTTTTCTTGCTTAGGAAGTTCTTGATCACAGGTTGCTTGATTTGGAGAATATTCCGAGAAACAACGATTGCAATGTTCTTTGCATTTTGATGATCTTTTTCTTTTTTTTTTACAAGGGCATTTGAAGATGATAGAGCAAAATATGTGTCCTGAAGTACCTCTACAATCTCAGAGGACAGTAGTTTGCCTCATTAGTCTTTTCTTCATTAAACACTACACCCCTGTCAATTAGAACACGACTTGCCACACATGGCATCTGCTGTGGCAGTGTTAAGCAGCACTTCCCAAATTTGTTATCATTGACCATCTCCAAAAAATTATCAAAAACCATTCTGTAGAGTTCAATTAAAAGCTTAAGTACTGTGGACCTGCAGTTGTCTTGGAGATTGTTCACCATGCTTTCAGATTTCTGCAGAACGTTTGCAATTTAACATTTCATTTGCAAACAGCAAATTGGCAAAGATCAAATCTCAACGTGACAGGAACATAAAAAGGAGTCAGTACTCATGGAAGATTCCAAACCAGAAAATCCTGGACATGATAGATCATACTGAATTTAGAATATTGAGTTGCCAATGCATCATTACATCACTGAAGTTAAAATCTATCTCAGTCTATAGTTTCTTTAGAACATCACCTCACCTTTTACTACTCCACTTAGCAAACAACTCATTAAGATGCCTCTCTCTGAGTCTTATTTTACCCTACGAGGTATTTTTCATGTCTTGAGATATCATTAAAAAGAATGCTTTTATGGTTTGATTTACTCATGTAAAATTAATGAAGTTAAAAAGTCACATTGAAAAATTATGTTTGCAGTAAGACTGTGATGCTAGCACATAGGAAATACATTTTTAAAGGCATATAAAAGGGTTAGAATTTATTAAAATGTAGCACCAGCATTCAAGCATAGAAGCAAATACAAATGGAAATTAAATTTCCAGATTTCTGGTGGAGTTTGTTATTAAAGAAATATTTTTTCCATTCAAGTTGATGACATGTTTTTGTTGATCTTTGAAATGCTTTGACTTTAATATTTATGATGACATTTTATTTATAATTTATAATTATTTCCAAATGGCACACAAAAAGGAAAAAATAAAGCAACTACAACAGTTTTTTTTTAGGAGGTAATCGATTGCTGGCTGATAGAAATTGTAGACAGATTGATAGAAAATTATTTTTATTAACAATAATTATAACTATTTTAGAGACTTACATCACCAGAGGGTTGCCTGTCATTTTTGCAATAGGAGAAACTATTGGGATTTTCTATCTTCTGTCAAACTTTTCTTAACCTGGAAAAAAAAAGTCAGGCAAATAAGGATCATCTCAATTTCTCTGTATGCTCTTTTTGATATATTGTGCATGTCAACCAGTTGTTGGATTTCTTCCATGTTCTGGCAGCTACAATGACCATCTTAATGCTTATTTATTTCTATTACCAGTACCTCTGTGTCAGCTCTTGTAAAGTATTAAGACTTCTTTTTACAAAATGAGGAAGAAAAAAGGGGAAGAAACAAAACAACCTGGACAGCTCATTCAGATTTGTAAAGATTATTCTTATTTTAAGTTTTAAAAGTGCTTGCGACAGCTGGCATGCTTTTTAGAGATCCCGTGGAGACCCAGTCTGTGACTATAGTGCTCTAGACAGAGTTCAGTAACTATTACTGATGCCAGTAAATCAAAGAAGGATATGATGTGCTGTACGAAATATTGGGAGAATTTTGTTTTACAATAACGATCTTAAAGACAACTAGATAAAGAGGGGATATAAGCAATAATTTAACTTATATTAATAAATTGTCTAGATTTCAAGTGTCAATATAAATTCTAATTCATATTAATACCTACAGTCATGAATTTGCATTTTACTTATGGCTGTTCTCTAGTATCAAAGTGGTGGAATAATCCTCTCTCATGTCAAAATGTCTCATATAAGCTGTCTTGGCCTTCCTTCTAGATGCTTGACATGGCAATACCAAGGTGTTCTCATTCATATCTATTTCTGGTAAACACAAGTTTTATTTTGCAATTGGTTTCAAAAAGAAAAAAAAAAGGGGGGGGAGGGGAGAGGGAATGAAGAGATGGTGTAACCATTTATTGCTGATCACTATTAACCTGCAAAAAAGCTGTTTCATTCAAGATATAATTTGGAGTAGTGATAAAGTATAAAATGTAATGGAGTCCTTTGAGATGTAATATGGGAGATTTATTTAAAGTAACTTAGCAGGAAAGCCTGTCAAATACATGTTGTTTTATGATAGCTTGTGCCTTTGTTCTTCATCTGTCCTTCTCTACTACTTCTTATCCTCTGTTGAGATCTTTTTCTAATATTTTAGGACACACTAAGACCAGGAAGGTTCATAAACATCTGAGATTAACCTCAGCCATGCTTTTCCTATCTTCTCAAGAAAAGCAAATTCAGAGAAAGCCTTCAGCTGAAGTGATAGTGGTCTGGCAGAGTCATCCCTCGGAGAAACAAGATCAACAATGAGTAATGCACCTGTTAATTATCAACCAGCTAGCCCATCAAAGGTAGCCAGAAAAGCACAGAAGATGGAGATGAAACATCTGCAAAGATAGCCTCTATCTTTAGGAGACGGCTGATTTAAAAGCACATCTGATTGTTAACCTGATGAGAAAGTACATTCCAGTCTTTCTCATTAATCCTTCAAGTCAAAATTTAAACCTGCATCTTCCTCTTCAAACACGTTTTGCTTCTGTACTTTCCTTTGAGCTATAGACCGACGATAGTTCCAGATTTACACTCCCACTAATCTTGGTAAAGAAAACTCCTGGGAGTTTTCTTCTTTAGCCACCAATCTATTGAGCACTGGCCCTAAGACAGAATACAGGTTCTGCAATAAAGTGTCATGAAAGATTGGCAGATTAGGTGTCACTGACTCGCACTGACCACCCTTGGTCAGTCAAAGTAACTTCTGCTTAAGGTGTCAAGGGAGTAGAAATGTCAAAGTGTGGAGCTACTGAAAACCGCATTCACATGCGTTACGGAAAGGCAATCATAGCTGTTGAATTGTTTGTCCACCAAGTCTGGATCTTTGTAAATTATTTATTTTTCATCTGCACTGAAGAAGGGACATCACCTAAGTACCAAGTGTTTACAGAAACAGTAGGCTTTTCCAAGAGGCCTCTTTGTAAGATTGACCTTGCTGTAAATGCTCAGTGGTATTCTCCCCGTTAGTATTTTTGCTACATGTTGAGGGACATCCACTGTGTTGCTGACCTTTCCCTTCCTTCGGCCTCTGGTGACAGGAGTCTACAGGCCACCCAGGTTCATGAGGAGACCAAGAGCCTACAGACACAAGGAGGCAGAAAGCCTGGTGGATGCACCAGTTCCCACATGTGAACACATTACCTGACTGGGTGGGTCATACTGGCGGGGAGCCTTCCCCAGCCACACTGAGACTTCTCACTGGCCTCACCTGCACATTAAAGCCCTCTAAAGATTTGACAGCATTCAGAAACAGTCTGGCTTTTTTTGTACCACCACGAGCATGCATCCAGCCCTTCACTTCCAGTGCCCTTCACAGAGGAGCTCAAACACTGCAGCAGAAGTAGAGCTTATGCACGCGTTCCCCATCTCCTATAACTCACCCTGGAGGGGTTCAAGGCCAGGCTGGATGAGGGGAAGGTGTCCCTGCCCATGGCAGGGGGGGAGACTGGATGATCCCAGGTCCCTTCCAACCCAAACCGTTCTGTGATTGTATGATAATACCTCTGTCACTGCCAGATGTGAGGGAGACTGAAGGCATACCCCAGCCTATTGCTTTAAGAAAAGTATGTCTTTCCATAAGCTACAATGGAACGTCCCACGCTCCACCACACCTCATGAGGCAAACCATGAAGAGTAAAAACACACATTCGACCTGCACTGGATGTTTTCCTTTGATGCTTTGGTGGGAAAAGGGAATTTTTAAAGGAAAATTATAATGAATCTATTTTTACAGGGAAAACTTACCATTGTGATGGAACTATCATTTTCATAATTTTTCATATATAATCTTTGAAGGAAACCAAACTGTTTAATAAAAAGAGATGGAAGGTGAGAGAACAGAGCCCAATTTCACTTCAAGTCTTTACATTTTGTAAAAGACAGGATACCTTTTGATTTTTCTTCAGAAAAAACTTTGTTAAAAGTCTAAATAATAGTAGTGCAGTGCAGAAATAGCCTCCTTTCTAAGCTACCTGGAGATTTGCCTCTTTCAGGGACAAAAAAGATCTAATAGGATTTGGAAAAAAATCAGGTGTCAGCTTTAATCATCAGTAAGGTTAGTAGGAATTACTCTCGAGTAACAAAATGCTGTTATACCACACCTCAGCGTTTTGGTAGTAAAATAATTTTTCTTTTCAGTTATTTGAAACCAGTCTTTCACTAGACATACAACTGATAACATGATTTACTTTAGACAATGCCAGTGGGTAGAAAGAATATTTTGATTTGGATTCTCATACATTTAAGTGCCTGCAAGGCAGACAGAAACATCTTCATTATTTCCAACAAAAATGTATCATACAAGGTAATTTATGCTTCTCTCATTTCTGTTTCAGGATATGCTTAGACCAGCTTTGAACAAGTTCTAACCATTAAAATACAACATTTTCAGAACACTTGGAAAAAATCATAAACATAATATTTCTGATCAAAGGCCATGTGAGCTTCTCACCTCACATCAGTTGATGTGAAGCCTAGGACTATAAAAAGAAGACAACTACTGCAGATATTACTTTGCAATTTTTTGTTTTTACATTTCTCCAGATTCCTTCAATACTAATAGTTAAATGTTTAGTAAACACAACATATTTAATGAACAGCATTAAAAGTACATTCAACAGCTTTATTTTCAATGAGCTGTTCCTCCCAAATGACAAGTATAATTCCACCACATTCTGAAACCAAAGCAACTAATTTGAAATCAGTGGAACCATGCTGTCAGAGAGAAAACTACTGTTCATGGGGGAAACATGCTTTTTCTTTTCCGGGATACATGGGAGCAGGTCTCACAGATCATATCTACAGGTTTTAAAAATGTATTTTTGCTTTTCAGATTGTAGTATCATTTTGGAGTCTCTTAGCATCGAGATAAACAGACCAAGGGAAAAATTATAAAAGTGTTTCTGATAGTTTTCCCTGGAAACAACATTTTAATATGTCTGAAACTTCTTTAAAAAAAGAGTTCAGGTGCTATTTTAAAATGCAGAATTGTGGGCTGAAGTCCTGATCCTGCAAAGATATATTACATGCTTAGCTCCCCATGTTTTGGGACATTTCAATGAAGTCAATGACTATTCACAGGAATAAAGCTGAATTCACATGCAAACCTCTGTAAATTTAGGTTTCTAAGTAAAGGGAATAGAGTTTCTTTGTGACTTTATTAATCTCATATCCTTTTTCCAGTTATACCGGGAAAGTTTTCCACTGTACTTTTACTTAAACAAAAGCTTTGCTTCAGATCCCATTCACAGAATTTACTCTATTACTTTGACCCAGGCTAGATGATGAGATTAAAAATAGTGGTAACTGAAATAATTTAAATGTCTCTGTCTCTTAAATTGTCAACATGGTTTTAATAAGATGCAACTTATTAGTTAACTGCTAAACACAGTCTTTTGGTTTGTACCCATAGAACCTATTCCTCTTCCAATTAAGAAACACAGAAGATTTACTGGGGCACAGACCCGTTCAAGGAAATTATTTGATAAGCTTCATTTCTCCAAAGCTCTTCTCATCTTTTCTCTGAATAAAAATATGATAACTTTTTTCCTCAAGCACCAGTCAGATAATTGCTGTCTCTCAGAGAGCAGCAAGGCCAGGCTGCTCCCGAGGGGAAGATGACTCCAGCGACGGCAGTGCACTACCGATGGAGCACAGACCTCAGCACCCAAGCCAGGGGGGCAGAGTCAGGCACCGGCAGCAACTGTCAGCCCCAGGCACTGCAAGAGGATGAACTACGGCCAAGGTCCAGCCAAGAACAAAAGGAGGCTAGGCCCCTGCAGATGTCTAAAGGGTCTATCCATGAGAAAAGTGATTTGGGGCATGGGTCCATCCAGAAGCAAGGCCAGAAACCAGCACTCCTATGACATAGTTTAGGGAAGGAACAGGTCCCAGGCCTGGCTCAAATGGAGCCCTCAGGTAGTAGATGTGGATGGGAATCCCAGCTGAAGCTTGTCATGGCCATTAAGGACAACCAGTGGCCTGACAGTGTCATTCTTTTCTGGATTCAACTGTAGAAGAATAGACAGGTTCAAACAAAGTTATCATATTAAAAGAATGTGTCTGATTAAACTCAAACTCACTGTTACAGTGATTAGAGCACAAACTATGGTGGGCATGAACGCTTGCTGGTGATATGTTTACTCTAGCTTGTTTGCATTCATTTCATATGCTTCCTCCTTGCAAATATTAGGAGGGTGAAATTTAATTTCTAGGAAAATTTCCAATAAGCATATTTCCTTGTAGTACACCAAAAGCTGAAAAAAAAATGTTTTAGGGAAGATGAAATAGAGCAAGAAAGCATTGCTGCTTAAGCTGCTAACCAGAGCTATAAAAAGCCCTCAAATTTACTTGCTTTCTTTGCAGAAAGGTCTGAGTTGGTCCATAACCAATTAGAGATGTTAATAAGAATGTTTCTTAAATATATTACTAACACTGAACTGATTAATACTCCTACTTCCATTTGATCTGCAGACATACCTGTGGCACGTACGGAAGTGATGGAAAATGCTTACTTAGTTCTTTACTAATGGAAGGACTTCTTACATTATTGATTAAAGGCCCAGGTCCCTTCCTCAAAAAAAGTTAACAGAAAACTTACATGAGTGATGGAAAATATTAATCTCCCAACACCACAGGCAGAAAGCAGGGCTGTAAAGATATCCCTCTTCCCAGATGTTATTCATGCTCAAAATCTGAAATAACACTGATGCTATTTTTACGCATACCCTAAGAAAGATGTGTAAGAGCACTCCCTACTATCTGTGAGCTACAGAATTTTCAAAATATTCCAGCAATGCTAGTAGTCTGGCAACACCTCTACCTATTATATTCCTAATCAATACAAGGTAGTTATTGATAGAGCTTCTTACTGGGGAGAGAGCAGAAAGACTCATAAAAAAATAGGTTGTGATTAGAACTGATTATTAAGCTAACAGGAGAAAAAAAATTAAACCAGCTTAGGCTGGGTTTTTCTATTGAGCAGGGTTCTTAAATCCCACTGAAAAGGAGCAGAAGTTTAGTCCATAACTAGCTTACTTATGCTCATTCGAAAATTGTATTGTTGCTGGTCTAAGTAGAAGTAAAGCAACAATCTTAGTGAGCTTCCAAAGATCTGAAAGCCCTACGGAATTAACATGAAAATAGCCAAGAAGAACTATACAAACACAGCAAATCAAAATTAATCTTTTTGCTACTGTAAGCTCAAAAGAATTCTTTCCAATAGCTGTATTGATTTTTCCGTTTTTCCTTAAGGGTGTTGTCAAACTTTTACTGCCATCACTATAGTATTTCAAAAACGACCAGCCCAGATTTTATGTGAAAAAGTATTTGACTATATTATGCTCAAATCCTCTTATTATTTGATTGCCAAAGCTTCTGGTAAAATTTATTTACCTCTTTAGGATATATGGAAATCCTTAACAACTTTTTTTGTCCATCTGTTTAATATGAAGAATAATTTTGCCCATTAAGTTCAAATTTCCTTGGAAGCATATCTGGTGGAGAAAAAACCCCAACAAACAAATAAAAAACCCCACCACCCAAACAAACAAAAAACGCCCCAAGCAACTCCATTTTCATTCTTCTTTTTTTTTTTTTTTTTCTGGTTGTTATCTTACTTCAAAGAGGCTGCAAACCAGAATAACTCTTATTGCTAGCCTAGCCTTTTTTTCCTCCTCTCCACCCAACCTGCTTATATGCTAGCAGCCCAACTAGCTGTCACTTCAGTTTAACAACAAAAACACCTGAACAAAGTCTATTTTAACGAAGCTGCACTTTCCTCCTTTCTCCAGCTTCTCTTGAGTCCCACAGCAGGTTCTTTCACTCAAGTTTTCTGCCTCACAAATCAGACTTTAATAGGCAAGCCGGAGATTCAGACACAGAATGGAAAAAATTAGCTGCTTAGACAATATCCTTTTTTTTTTTTTTTCCTGTTTCATACTGCAGAGTAGAGTCATTCTAATGTATTTAGCATTGCCTTAACAATAAGAAAACATTAAAGAAATCAAAATAAATAATTTGTGGAAGAAACAGATGACCAAGCAAAGTGCTCTTTGCTTAACAATTGACTTGTGTAGCTCTAGTAAGTTACTTTATTGGTAAGCACTGCCATAAAGAGGGTGGGCACAGAGGCTTTATGAAGAGAGACCAACAAAGTCTCCCAGTCATTGTGGGGTGGAGGGGAAATCTGTACTGAAGGAAGTGTAAAAATGCCACAAATTCCTCCTAAAAATTATCAGAGCACCAACACAAATTATTTATCCCAGGTCTGCAAAGACATTATGGCCTGACCTGGTTTTCTTCATGATCTGGACATGGAAGAAGGGCCTTGTGCTGTAGTTCACACAGAAGACCCCTCAGCATTACTGCCGCTCCTTGTAGCTCTTTCCACAGACAGCAAAGCTCCAGCAGAGACCAGGGAGGAAATAGGTGTGCTCCCCTCCTGGTAGCTCCACAGTTGTGATGAATGAGCTCTCTGGGAAGTAAGGTTGCTTCAAGATGTTCTTGCTCTCAGGGAGACTACTCTTCGGAGATACGCTAATTAAGAACTGGAAACATTCATGGAGATTAGCCTCTAAAAGCCCAACATGATTGGGCATAATTGGGATGGAGACAGCCTAGGTTCCTGGTGTCCCTTCACTCCTAGCTACTCATGAAGTCCACAACCCAGTGCCATGGGGGCTTGGGAATGGGAAACTGGAAAAGACAGACTTTACCATCACAGTGCAACTATAATGGTCTTCCTCCAGGTCTGCGAGCAGGAAATGAGCTCTGTAGACAAAGGAAGAACAATAAAGATTTATTAGACCATACTGTTCTTCAAATTATATCCAGCTATTCACCTAATTCTTTTAGCTGATCTGCTGCAGACAGAAGATTACATGTACTATGTTGTCTCCTCCAGAAGTTTTTGTAATTACGTGAAACAGCCTTTGGAAGTATGCAAAGATCCGGGATTAGTTAAACTATGTCATGGAAAAGTGCACCCAGTCAAAATAGCAGTCCAAGTGAAACATCACTAATGACTGAAGGCATGTTGGGCTATTGAGTTTTGAATTGGGCCTTGAAAATCCTTCTTAGGGATTCTTGGGATTCAAATAAAGGCTTAGACTGGAGAATTGAAAGGAGTCAGTAAGCTAATCAAATTTATGAATTATTTAAAGGTTGGGAAATGAAACATTAAGTGTATTTCAGGAAAGGAATAATAATAATAGCTTGACAAATTGAAAAAAATTAGACTGGCATCAATTATGTAGTTGAATAAAGATATATACAGGCACTTAAATAGAGACAGATAATAAAATGTGAAGAAACAGTACAAAATAGAGGATAACTAGCTCAACACCAGTGTCTTGGATAACAGATTATACTTCAAAACAGGTAACAAAAAGCAAATGCAGACTTGACTGGCATTATTAGGAGCATTATGTGTAAAGTGAGTAATTAGTATACTTCCCTTTATTTTACACTGTTAAGGGCCCACCTCCAACATTTTCATCACACTTCAAAAAGAGAACGAACAAAGTAGAGAGTTCACAACCTTGAACGACAGAGAGTGATTAAAACTTAGGAAAGTGAAGCTGATGATAAAAGAGCATGCTTAGACTCAAGAAAAAATAACTCAGGGAAGACAAAATTGTCAGGAAATAACAATAAGCATATTATAAAAAGACAGGCATCAATTATTCTGACTTCTCAGTGAGGACAAGAACAAAATAGAATGTGCTTAACTTAAACCGCAACAAAAATATTCTGATTAACATCAGGAAAAACAATTGTCAAATGCCAAAAAGTTAGCATAGTGCTAGATATTATGGTAAAAAAGGTCATATGTCTACCCAGAGTCTTAAAAAGAAATCTAAATATCAAACAAATGCTATGTGAGCATTACTATTCTCATTACTATTAATATGTCCCTTACTATAGCTTCCTAAATGGAAGAGAAGGAAATGTCTTGTTGCTAAAAGGAAGAGAAATTCATCATTTAATAAGCTAACTTTTTAAGTAAATGTAAGAACAGAGACACACTCTTT
>NW_010109841.1:15636-24480 GCF_000699245.1 Pterocles gutturalis
CAGTATTATGATTCATTCAGAAACTATTTTAGAATTAGTCTGGATGAATGTCACATAGATTTTGATTTGATCAACCATACAAGACTTTTGCACAGTCTGTTCTAGTTATCTTGGAGAGCTGGTAAGATAAATCTTAGGAAGTTCATGAACTCGGTATAAAAAAAAGTAACTAAACAATTTCCTAACAGGTGAGACAAGTCTGAATTCAAATATAACTTGCAAATATTTTTCAGCTGTTCTAAAAAAAGCAATATGATGAACGGTATTTATTTTAAGGGTGATCACTGATAACTGCATGTGTAGGTTCTGTAGAAAACTTATTTATTATTTTGACAGAGACCACGACAGCCTTTGCTCCCAACGCACCCTTTTATGGAACAGCTCGAACACAAGCAGTCCACAGATTCCTGACCATAATCAAAAATAAGCCTGCATGATTTCTTGAGAATTTAATACTGATTCTTTTAAACATCAGTTAGATCAAGTATTTTAACTTCAGGGAATTTTGTTAAGCATAATTTTATTTCCATTCTCAATTCTATCCTTAGTGTTGAGGTATTCCATTCTAATTCAGAAACTATATTAAACACATTTTTTTCAATTACATGCCTATACGTGAAGCTATTTCTGCCCAGATGCTTGCATCATGGCCATATTAGGGCTGCCAGAGGAACCAGACTTTTCTTGCTCGCTGGTTTTGTCTGATCCAGGAGTGCTGCAACGCACAGGACTCTCTTGTACGCATCCATAATGACAAAAGCAATCGGTTAGGACCATCAGGATTTTGAAGTTATTTTAGCTAAGAGCTTTTGTTTATAAATCTTTTGGTGAATATTCAACTAATACATGGTTTTAGTTGGTAATAGGCTTTATGAAACAGTATTAATCATTTTGGACTGAAACAAATAGCAATGCTCTTATTTTCTGACATTCGGATAAGTCTGTCTTCAACGCACCTTGCTTTTTTTTTTCCCCCACAAAACCATGCAACTGGGAATGTTTTAAGCTTAAATTCTATCTGGCATTTAAAAACCAGGATACAATTCCTGAGTGCATTTGTACAGTAAAAAATGTATGAAGCAGTAGATGGACCAGAGGGTCTATGAAAGCAGGTGAACCAGACAGGGGCTATGAAAGAAGAGAAAATAAGGACCTATGTCACGTCAGCTACCTAATATTGTACTTTATCCTACTAAGTTTGTACCCTAAAAAGACGTCCCAGCAATACATTAATTGTTCTCTCAGCACTTTTTCCTAATCTTAAATCTTTGCTCAGTGGAAGTGAAAAACACTGACAATTTTTTAGTGCAGATTCATAAAGAATAAGGATTAGAAAAGCCTCAGTCAAGAAGGTTATACTGGACTTTGTGAGATGCTATGAGATCAGGAAGGACCATCTGCCATGCTGCGCATAGCAACAGAATGGATTTGGCCGCACTCACCCAGATGACTGTTAAAAGTCCAATTATGATCCTAGCCATTATTTCATTTTGCCTCAGAGGTATGACTTCCACATAATAATATGTCTCGTCACTGTTTTTTTCACAGCTGTGAAAATGTTTCATTGACATTCTGGTTTAAGCATTCATATTAATAATAATAATAACAAAAATACAGGGGAATATTCACAAGCGATAGAATGCCACCCTAGAGATTAAAGTGCAGTTTACCTGCCATTATCTATGCAGCTCCAGGAGAGGCGAGTAACTACTTATTACTGAACAGAATATTGACACCATATATTCTACTACTGAGACCAAGGGGATTTTTGCAGTCAAACAGAAATGGTTATTTTTATAAACATTTATGAAGGTTTTACTAGTTTTGCTGTGAACTACTGCATAGTGAACAGCAGATAAAATAAATCCAGTCAGTCGAGTTCCATGTAGAAGTCCTACGCAACACACAGGTGCCAAAAAATAGACATGTAAGGATCAAACAAGGTAAAATACTTAGGCATTTGAAGAAATGCCCCGCAGAAGGTTATTAACTATATCATTTTATTTGCTGAGAGAATCAAAGACTTAAACCACCTTGTGAAAATTTGAATTATTTTAGTCATCAAATAGGCATATTTCTCTTTAACATCTCCTATTAGCATGTCATAATTTACTGCAGAAAACAAAGAACTTCTGATGAACGCATCTGTTGTACCTGCCAGGCTAATTCAGGCAACACTTCATACCACAGAACTTGCAGATTTATCCAAGAGTTTCTGAAATGTAACAGAGAATCTATAAAGATGACAACTTGCCAAGAGCAAGATTTCTGCTTTGTCCAGAAACTGAAAAAATTCAGAAGCCCCACTTCTGATGTCACTATGCAATGACATTGTATCAGGTCAGAGAAGAGGAAGAGGAGTCTTTGCTTCTCTATGAGCTCAAGCGTGGACATAAATGTACATGTAAATAGTCTTGTAAGAACAGTGGCAAAAACAGTACCCTGGGAAGTCCATGAATGTGGGTGTGCATTTGCAGAACCAGGATTTGAGGAAGGACAGCGTAGTTCAGGACTCTGAGTCATTAGAGCAAACACATTTTCCCTTCAAAATTCTTCACCCAAACAGTAAAAAATATTTTTTCTTAAGACATTTGGGAAATAAACATTCAGAAGGTAAAAATGCAGATTAACACATTATTAAACAGCAGAGTATGGGAATAATATAAAACTAGGATATCATTTTGTTATTTCATCTTGTTTTGTGACTACCTCAGAAGGGAGACTGACAGCAGTGAAACAGGAGAGTGAGAAATCAAGAACGACATTTGAAGTGGCTTAATGTATATTACTGGAGAAAATGAAATATTCTTGGTCAAGATATACAATGAACACAAACTAAGAGGTCAGTGTGAAAAGAGGCAACCCACTGACACAAAAGGTTTGGACATGGAGCTAAGACATTGTCTCTGATCTAGTAGTAGTAGTGACTCAGCCAAGTCTTCTGCGGTTAGGCATTTACAGTGATTATGAACAAAATCAAAATACCTGGTGGAATCTTACCTTAGGAAATACCATTCTTAAACAATCCTGGTGGACTTTGCCCAAATGTGACTGTTCAGATCAGCTAGCATCTCGTCACAAAACAGGCCAGTGATGGAACGCACTCGACTCCAAGCACAGATACCTCTTCTTAGGAAAGCAGGATACAGCCAAATGTTCCATTTATTATTCACTCTAGTTCTAAGGGAGCGAGGGGGGGAAAGTTGTATTTATTCTTTCTGTTTCTGTGTCACCAAAATCTGATGTGCCTTAAGAGTAAATAACATGGTCCTGAAATATCCTTGCATCTTTCTTTAAAGAATTGACATTGAAAGACTGCATTTCCCACAATGCAACAACAAAGTATGAAAAATACTAGCAATGTCTCTTCTAAAAGCACAGAGAATTGTTTGCTTGTGGAGGTACCATATAGATGACTTTTTAGTAAGTAACATTTTAAAAATCTGCAAATTAGTAGATACTGACTGAAATGGACCAAATATTGTCCTTTCTGATTTTTGAATGTACACAGGAGTTTCACAGTGTGCTCTTATTTGGAAAGGTTAAAACAATTTGTAAGGTAGCTTACTGATGCTGTAATTTATGCTTTATATATTAGAGTCCATGGATGAACTGTATCTTTTCGTTCACCTATATGACCTGTCCATCTTTTTTTTTTTTTTTTTTTTTTTTTGAATGATGCCATGAATTCAGACAGGCAAAAAAGGCTGAATTAACAGTGAAACTGCAGATGCATGACAGCACATACATTATTCTGATAAAAAAAAAAAAAAAAAAAAGAAGGTTCACTGACAGGGCTTCACAGCTAAATTTGCTTTCCTTGCTTGCCTCTGTTTAGTCCTATCACCACTAACTGACAGGCTGGGAATATGGAAAACAAACAAACAAAAACAAACAGATGAAGAATATTTTTTTTTTCAATTTGATGACTGGTGATGGGTGCTTACTTTTGCTAGAATTTGGTGTTACCTTCATAAAATGCATTCCCTGGGTGAAATAAAGATGCTGTCAGTGACTACAACTTTTTCATTCTGTCAAATGAGTGAAAAAGGAAGAAGAGCTTTAATCCCGCTAGAATCCTATTCCATCCAAATACTAAATAGAACAGTGGCAGACAGACACATTACTGAGAAGAGGTTATTTTTAAAGTAAAAATTAACAAATTCTGGAGCGTTGGTTGACATCATACAGCAAACACACAAAGTCAGCCACTTCCATCTTCTGATCCCCATTCTTTCCTCGGTGTAGAACTGACCTTTCAAAATGCTGTCTTTTAACAACCTGTCGTTTGTTCAGGATCTCAGAGACCACCCAAACTGGCAGCCACCACGACGGCCGTTTTGTTTCATGGCACAAAACACTACTATGTCTGCTTCAGACACAATTAAAGCACTGTTAAAGATAAGAAAGCTGAAAAAACCATAAAAGTCATTGCAGGCAGCTAGGCATGGTGTCCTGGTGGCCACTGAGTCAGGCGCAGTGCGGCTGTCCCCAGCCACATCCTCAACCATCGCTGTGCTCCAGGTGAAACCACCAGCTCAGATGGCCAGAGCCTGCACCGCAGTCGCTGCCTTCTCTGCTCCTGCCCAAACACTCCTGATCAGTATGCATGCTGTCAATAGTAGCCTTTTGGTTGGCTTTTGTTAAACCTGAGACTGATTTTACAGAGCTGACCTATGGAGGGACTAGAACATGGGTAAGTCTGACAGGAGACCAGGGATGTGGGCTTGGGAGAGGACGGGCAGCTTGAGGGATGTAATCCCTTAGCCCAACTCAGCTGCAACCGCACATCTGACCACATGGCGATCTCGAGGAAGTTGCTAGGTACCCGTTGTTGAAACCAGTGCTGGCTCCATCAAAGTTTGTTCTTCATTAACCTGGGTGATTCTTAACAGAATGTTGTTACTATAACATATAGCAACCATATTGATGATGATATGCAGTGGCAGGGTTATTTGGCAATTAACATATATAGGTATCACATATATATAGTCTTGTCATTTTCTGCTGCCTTCTGTATTTCTTTCTTTATTTCTTTCTTCATTTCTTTCTTCCCCCACCCCTCCTTTTTCCTCTTTTTTTTTTTTTTTTTTTTTTTTTTTGTTCCAGTGTCAGAAAAGTGAAAAAAGCATCATCATTCCTGAGATGGGGGCACTAGTTAGAACTATTTTTTCACTTTAGTGTCACTTTCTCAAAAAGCAGACAGAAGAAATTTCCCTTCTAATGTAGCCCATCAAACCTAGGCTCAGGCAGAGACAGACAGGAGATGTAGATTTGGACCACTTAAGGCTAATGGGGATATAAAACTAGAGTCTCCTTTGCCTGAGTAATAGGGCTCTAAAAACACACTCAGACAATTTTCAAGAGAAAGTTGAGAAAGGCAACCAAATCCACAGGGTCACCCACACAACTGCAGCTGTTACAATCTGCCAATTCAAATCTAACGCATGCTCAGATTTGGGAGAGAGGTGGAATTTCAGATCTGTTCCTTCTAGCACATCTTAAAAAACTCCCCTTTTGGTGTACCATTCTCATTACTCCTATTCGTAAGTGTCTGCTCTTTCCAGATGTGTGTATTACAGGAAATTGGATGCTGTAATCTTGTGAATTCTGCTGCACAAGATCAGTATGGCTGTAATAAAATAGCCCCTACAGAAATTATCTGACAACTATGTAATTACCAGAGTGTGTAAAATTTGCAAAACTTAGTACTTTAAAATTAAAATGGAACCATGGCTTTGATTAAAGAGTTCTTTCCGTGCCATAAAATTCCACTGGGAATTTTAAAATTCCATATGAAGGTCATAATTTTACAACCAGCTTCATAACTTCCTGCATCTACCTTATAAACTTGCCTTATGGCCTTTAAACTTGACATATAATTCCACAAACAACCCTACAAAAAGCTGGTGCTGAGTAATAAAGGAATTTTTGTTCTGTTTTCCAGGATCTTATTATTCTTTTCGTCTTTCGCTTATATACTATGTGAATTCTGAACACCAACATTATGAATTCAAGTTTCCCTTAAATGTGTAGCCCAATTAAGAACAAACACATGGCTGTGTTCTTGAGTTGTTTTGAACGAATCCAAATATGCTACCAGCTAAATCTGATGAGAAACACAGATGTTCTCAACTTTCAATGAATATCTCAGGTGGCTGCTGAACTGCAAATTCATTTGATGCACCGTAACCCCAGTGGAATAAAATCTTCCCTGATAAATACATTATTCAAAGTCAAAACATAACTTTCTAATTTCAGCTGAGGACACTATAAAACGTCTACGACAATGAGCTGAAAATTAATAAAATATCTGTTGCAGAGATTCACTTCTGTTTTCTGAATTTGGAGATTGCAAGGTGATGAAAAACAAGTTGATTGAAACAGTAGAAAAATGCTTATGGGGAACTATGAAATGGATTGCAGGGTACAATTCTTTGAACAGGAATTAGCATATTGTTATGAAAAAGAAGGCATTCTATAGAATTACAGGGCTGAAGATTTGATATGAAGTTACTAGCAGAAGACATGAGCGTGAAAATTAATCTGGAGGCACTTAATGGTTATTAACGAAAAGCAATAAATAACTGAGAAGAAGAGAAAAGGAGAATATTAAGGAAGATATGAGAAATCAAACAGCCTGGCTGCTTTTTAGATTTAGAAAAAATGCAACTGAAACCTGTTTTGATGCGATTAAGGTAAAATGCTGTTGAGAATATATACAGGTACGGTCAAAGGCAAAAGAAAGTGTCTACATTTCTTTGTTTAAAAAGCTTCATCATCTTCCCCAGGTAATTAGAGGATCCTTACAACACTTCTTGAGAATAAGAATACAGTCTCAATGGCAGAGACCTATATAATACACCAAACCATCATTAACAGAAGCAGAGCACTCTGGATTTCCCAGGCACTATAACATGAAACTCCTAAAAACACCACTAGGCTTTGTTTAATTTAACAAATATAAAAATCTACATAACTAAGTTCAATGATCAAGCCGTACTTATATATTCTGAAGGACTTAGCAGCATATTTATTGCCAGCTTTCTAAACTAATATTGCCTTGGATATACTGGTTTTGTTTTAAAGCATATATTTTCTTAAAGCAAAGAATGGTCATGCAAAGGGATTGAGGGATTAAGGAAAATCAAGCTACACAGGAGAGCACTGGAGAAAATGGAACAGCGTAGATACAGGAATAGGTGAAAATGAAATGCAAAACCATTTGCAGCAATTTTCTTTTAACCTTGGTCCCCATTATAGGAACCTCTTTGGGAACCAGAAGAAAGCAAGAAAACGCAGGACTGAAAACAGAAGGCAAATGAATTCTAATTTATCAAAACATGCCAGAAAATGCAGTATGTATAAGGAAAACTTCTAAGCAGGTGCCAGCTATTAAATAACAAGCAATATTGAAACTCAGATACTGTGACACGCAGAATGAGTAAGCAGGAATCTCACTCTCCATGGAACAGGCTGCCCAGGGAAGTGGTGGAGTCACCATCCCTGGAGGGGTTCAAGAAACGTGGAGATGTGGTGCTTGGGGACATGGGTTAGTGGGTTGGGTGGTGTTGGGTTGACGGTTGGACTTGATGATCCTTGAGGTCTTTTCCAACCTTAATAATTCTATGATTCTATGATTTATTGGAGCACTGCAGTAGTGACAAAGACCATGGGCATGAGTTACCTCTAAAGTTTCTAATAATGAGACAGATCTTGCCTATCTTTTCAGCACAGCTCAAGGCTTCTTGGTGGTAGACTCTTGAAGGAAAATCTGACCCAGCTGCTCTTTCTGTGTCTTTGCCCTGATAAGCTCTTGTCAGAGGCTTGACATTCTCTAGGATTTCCTTATGCCACAGCTTAACTTCAGAACAGCACTGGGACGCCTCCCCGGAACGCGCTCTTGCCTTTGTTAGCTCTCAGCCTTTGGCAGGTTTTTGGGCATCCCACTAGCTACTAGTAAGATCAGACTGGAACAGCTCCCACATTTCAGATATCCTTTTCTTTATGCCTAGCTTCTTTCAGATGATTTGTGTGCACTGCCAAAGTAGTTTATGCCAATACACTTAAAATACTTCCCCATGCAGTCACCAACTAAGTATGTGTTAACCCTGGGGAAATTTCACGCCAACACTTAAGTGTAGTTCCACTCCACTGGCATTAGCAACGCTGAGGATTTAGCACAGTTAGGGTCTTTCTCAGAGTATGGGTCATGGCGTAAAGCAAACAGGAAGCTTTGTGAATGCAGTTTGCATGTTAACAAACCCAGACAAGCAGTCCCAGGGCTGAGATGTTATGTTCTGCCTCTGTGCAGGGCTTATTAGCCTGGGGCAAGCCCAGTGCTAAACTGCATCTACCTGGTTTCCAGAGAGCTTGTCTGCAGCTTTCTGAAAAACACCAGGCAAACAAAGTCTATGTTATAAGAGATGCCTAGGTTAGCTCAGAGTTCCCAACACTGAGCTTACTTCTGGACATCTGGCAGTGATGGGGATTTCCATGAAAAATTATCATAGTCTGAACATGGCTTAGGGCAGGTGGCTAAATCAACTTTCCCACAATGACTAAAACCTGTTGTGGAGAGAATTAGTGAAGACGAGAAGGGGACGGATTGCCCAGTCCTCAGAGCCTACAGAGAAGAGCTTGCTAGTTGGATGAAGATAATACATAATTTGTAATAAGGCAGGACCACAAAGCAAAACAGATCTGGTGTCCAATAAGCCAATTTATCTACAGGTAGCTTTGTCACTTTTGAAATCTTTATATGAAATCAAAAAGAGATCATATTTGCACACAATATCTGTATATAATGAATATTTATACATGATGGCATTCATGGCCAGCTGA
>NW_010109841.1:24514-29225 GCF_000699245.1 Pterocles gutturalis
AATCCCAGTTCCCAACCAAAAACTGATTATATAATCCCTGGGCCATTCTTTCCCAACATAATCCTCCCACTATAACCGATTAAAGGACTCTCAAAACATAAACTCAGAAAAAAGCCTCCAATTAAAGATTCTCACTGGAAGAGCAAGGGGCCTTGGCATTAGCTGGTGGTCCCCTCTCTCTGGAAGACAGAAAACATATCAGACTATTAACATGTCATGTGAACCAGAAGACCAGATTTTAGACCATCTGAGTTACTACAAATATTGTTTTAATGTCTACTTCAGAGAATAATCAGATCAACATTGTTCTAACTTTATGAAGATCTTACTTTTTAAAATATAATGTATACCTTAAGGAAAGAATTAAATTTAAGTTTAGAATTATGCAGAATCACGGAGTGGTTGAGCCTGGAAGACACCTCTGGAGACTGTCTAGCCCAAACTTCCGATTTAGAGCAGGATCAGCTACAAGAGGTTGCTCAGGACTGCATGCTGTTGTGAACATCTCCACAGATGGAGACTCTACAGTCTCTCTGAGCAACCTTTTCCAGCTGAACTCTCATGATAATTATTTTTTTTTTTCCTTAGCCTTGAACGGAATTTCAACTGTATTTTCATTTGTGCCCATTACCTCTTGTCCTTTCACTGGACACCACTGGGAAGAGTCTGACTCCATCTTCTTTGCTCCCCCCATAAGGCATTTATAACCACTAGCAGGATTCCCCTCTGAGCCTTCTCTTCTTCAGGCAGAACAGTCCCAGCTCCCTCAGCCTCTCCTCAAACAAGAGATGCTTCAGTCCCTTAATTGTCTTTGTGGCCCTTTGCTGGACTTGCTCCAGTATGTCTCTTTTGTACTGGGAAGCCCAGAACTAGACTCAGCACTCCAGACATGTCTCAGTAGTGCTGAGTAGAAGAGAAGGATCTTCCTTTGCTGTCAGTGCTCTGCCTGATGCTGTCCAGGAAGCTGTTGGACTTCTTTGCTCCAAGAGCACATTGCTGGCTTGCAGCCAGCTCGTTGTCCACCAGGACTCCAAAGTCCTTCTCTGTCAAACTGGTTTCCAGTTGGTGAGCCCTCAGCCTGGCCATGTGCATGGGGTTATTCCTCCCCAGGTACAGGACTTTGCATTTCCCTTTGTTGAACATCCTGTGGAAACTTGCGGAGGGTCCACTATGCCCCATCATCCAAGTCATTACTGAAGACATAATAGTGGCCCTTGTATCTTCTCTTCCTCGGGGTACACTGCTAGTGACTGTCCTCCTGCACATTGATCACAGCCATTGGAACCCAGCAGTTCAGCCAGTTTCAATCTGCCTAACTCAATTCCTGTCACTTACCTAGCCCATACTTCATCAGCTAGCATCAAAAACATTGCTACAGTCAAGCAGTATTCAATGCTCTCCCTCATCCGCTCAACCAGTCGTCTCATTGTAGAAGGCTATCAGGTTGGCCAAGCACGACTGAAGTAAAACAGTTGTATTTCATGAGAGATATCAGAATAACAACTATAATTAGCATTACTATCATGGACTGCCATCACTCTGACTGCTTTAGGCTGAGATTATTATCCTGCTCTATCCAGTACTACCCAGTATAGAGGTAGTAAATTCTGGACAAAAAGAGAGCTGAATAGTGACATCAAATTCATCTGAAATTAAGTTCTATATCCATTTAATATAAAGCTTCTGATTACCACCTGTTTCAAGAAAGTTGCTTTCCTAGACACTTCTCTACTAGATTTTATTTGAACCACGATCACAGAGGTGAATTATTGTTCACATCAGACACCATGTCAGTATAATTAAGGAAAGACAGTATATTGTCATATGGGAGTTGAAATTGTAGCCACAGATCCATTTCTTAATAATTCATTGGAATTAGGCAAAAATTGAATTCCAGACATCACAATAAAGCAGTGATATTACTGTCCCTTAACAGGTTCTGTCTGTCATAGTTTGTGTATTTTTACTTATACTTTAGTGGACTTACTGTTCCATAAAATTCGCTGTTTTGAATAAGTTTTGTGTGACATTTTCAGAAGGACCTTGTCTGGCCTTTGGCATTCAGGAAAGCCAGCACCACTTTAATAGCAACATGTCCTTTCTCAGGGTACTGTTCTAAAGGGGGGCAGTAATACCTACTTCTGCCTGCTTTATAGTTCTGTCAAATAATTCCATGTCTTCCGAATGGTATAATAAAATCAACTCATAGCACTAAACCACTTTATTTTCTCTCACACAGATGCTTATTTAGTGACAGTTCACAAAAAAAAAAAAAAAATCCTCAACCATCTATAATACATACAGCTGAGATCACCATGGTACTCTGAAAACACCTTTGTAAAGGATCTGTAGCAGAAAATTGACTGAGTCGGAGAGATACTCCAGCCTCAGAAATGTGCTCTCAGCTGTACGGGTTTGTACTTCCATTTATTTGTAAAATACCACTTCAAATATCAGAACCCTGGGTATGGTAAATATTTTTAAGATCAGCTCAGTGCTGAAAACAGTGAGTGTGCTTGTTTTAATAAAGCCGCATCCCATCCAAAATCTTATCAGGTAACCTAAGATGGCCTTGGACATACAAGGCCATGTTATTGTAGTAGAGTAATGTTCATGTATTGTGATATGATGTTGGGTTAATACATGCAATCAAATTAAAAAATACATGCTTTTGTTTTAAACACGTAACACCATAATGTCATAATAATTACCCAAATGAGCAGTACACAAACACTATGGGATTTGGAAGTATATAAAAGAGTTCAGAAGTTAGAAGAATTTATTGGTTTTTTGATTAGCAATATTGACTTTGGTCAATATTGAAACTTAGAAAACTTTAATATTTTGCATAGGAAGAATAAAATTGAAGCATTTCAGTAATAACAAAAATGTCAAAGGTTTAACTTTCAAAATGTAAAGGCTGAGATGAATAATATCAGTTTCAAAAATCTGCAGTAATGTTTAAAATTCTACTTTGGGGGAATATTTTTAAATAGGTCTTTACAGTTCTTCAGTAGGAACTCTTGCTTGTTCTTTTTTTCTCTAGTACACACTTTTAATGGAACTACAGTGCTTAAGTACCAGGCTGTTACCCCAAAATTCCAAGTTCACATCATGTTAAATAAATTATGTATGTAATTTAACAATTTAATATATATTTTACTGAATTTAACAAATAATGACATTTTGAAAAGAGAAGGAAGTTGTCCCCTAATGTAAATGAGTTAGCAAACATATAAAAAATATTTTTTCTGGAAATACATACATATCACACCCAGCCAACTTATTTTAATCATCCTATATGTCGGTGCCTGGGCAACTAAAATTGTCAAATTGCAAACATGTAGTTTTTATGAGTAAGTCATAAGTTACTGGGTTTTTTTAACTTGTTTGCACCACAATTAAACTTGGACATTCAAACTATATAACTACAAAACTATATAACTATACTCTAATATATAGCTATAATATATACAACTATAAAACTGTATAACTATAAAACCGCTTTAGGTGATGCCCATTCTTACTTCAGGAAACCTGTGAGAGTTTTGCTGTCGAGCTCAACAGCTGCAAAGTCATACCTCGAGTAAAAGTTTCAAATTAAAAATCTGAAAGCAAATCCTGGAATCCCATTTTATAGTTGTAAGTCTTTTACACAAAGGAAATAACTTATATCCTTCCAGACATATACAGTAAGCCTATAGCAAATCCAGAAAAAATATCTACATCTATCACATGAAACATATCCAATCATGTGAAAATGTCATCCCATGTCCTTATTCACAAAATAGCATCTTTCTTCACTTTCTACGCTTATCCCTAAGTAAACATTACGTATGTTATTTAAGTTAATAGTTTTGATAACAGATGGTCTGGCTTTTCAGTTCAAGGCATATAGTATAGTTAAACAAAAGCATTAATTTTTGTAACTTAAAGCAGTACACTTAATTTGCTATTAGTAGTTACGCACTTAGGATTCAGATTCACAATTTGCAAATATTTTTACAATAACTGGACATTCATAGCAGCAACTAAAATTTTGATGGGAATTATCCCAACTCTATTATCAGTCCTCTTGTTTAACACACCTGTTACCCACTTGCAAAACCAATACTAACACCAATTCGGTGATCATAGATACAAGCAAATAGTTTACAGGCAACTAATAGGCTGAATATATTCTACAAAAATATTGCACAAATAACTGTAAATAATAAATACACCTGCAGAAGCCAAAGGGAGGCCATACGAAGATTGTTAACGGAACGATGCAATATATTTGTAACTTGATTTCTTAACCGAACTTTAATATTGGCATTAAAATCAAAATGTGGAAAAGTGAGTGATCTATTAAAAACCATTTTTTTAGCCCTGTTGTCACTGCCCTACCATTGATTCTGTCAGTAGTGAGGGTACATTCGACATTAATCACTCCAGGTAGGTCCCCTCACTTATCACGGACTTACCATAGGTTGTCTGCATCAATGAGCAGGGGTCATACGGATCCACGTTCCCAGCTCACTACTGGGGTCAACTGAAAGAAGAAAAACTGTCAAATGAGACTTTGACAGTTCTTCTTCCTTCAGCACTGCAAGACTAAAAAGGCCAAGGCGAGGACATGACCTTGAACATCAGGGTGAGCAATGTTACAGCTACTGCAGACTTTATAAAATCTTCACATGTAGCTGCTTAGTCATGCATAATTCCTACT
>NW_010109841.1:29256-76449 GCF_000699245.1 Pterocles gutturalis
GCGTCAGTACTTAAACTTATCAAGGCATTGAACCTTCTGATCAAGCAAGCAAGGAAACTTCTTCTCAATTTGCTTATTGTTACCTATAAGGAATAATACAGTGGAAATCAGAAGCTGTAGGTGCAAACATAGCACCTAGAGAATCAGAATATAGCTTTTAATCAAAATCAGAGTGAAATAAACCCATGATATTTGTACAATTCTTTGCAAAACCGGGATTTTTACCACATAAAGTTGTGAGATTCAGATTTTCAGCCAAGGGAAAACCCAGCAAAGCTTTGGGTACCACCATGAACAACTTATTTGAGCCCTAGTTTCCATCAGGTGAATGACACTGGAAGTCAAACATACAAGCCATTAAAAGCAAAACTGAAGATCATCAGAGAATAAAATAACAGGATCTATATTATAATAAATATGTATAAACTTGAGGCCTCAAATATTACTGTTTATAGGACTACGATGAAATGATTCAGTGTATGTGACTGGTTTGCCCTTGGCTGGGAGCCAACCCCACACAACCCATTCGCTCACCCTCCCCTCTCCCAAGCACAGGGGAGAGAATTAACGAAGTAAAGGGAAAAGGGACTCGTGGGCAGAGATAAGAACAATTTAATAACTAAACTACAATAATATTGAAAATAATACCATATACAAATGTACAAATGAGGGATACACAGTGATACTGCCCCCCCACCCCATGACCAAGGCTCAGCCTGTTCCCAGCTAACGATCCCGGAGCAGGGAGAGTCCCGAAACCACACTCACGGAACAGAGAGAACAGTCCGAGCGTCCCAGACCCAGAGCTGACCGGGGTGGGGGGGAAGGCCTTGGGAGAGTGACCACCTGGGGCGAGATGACCCGGAGCAAAAGAGATCCGGAACCAAAAGGGCCGATCTTCTGGAGGGTCCTCACCTCTATCCTGGGCATGACGGGTATGTTATGGGATAGATTATTGGCCACTCTGGGTCTCAATCCCGAACCTAAGATCCTGGGCTGGTCACTGGGGCTGTGCTCCCTCCCAGCTTCTCCTGTTTGCAGACAGCCAGAGAAGCTGAAAGACCTTGGCAGCCACGTAAACATCACTGTTATCAGCTTTCTTCTGAGCACAAATCCCAAACACAGCCTCCTGCTAGCTGTTATGGAGAAAGTGAACTCTGTCTCAGCTGAACCCAGGACAGTGTAGTACCAGATAAGGATTAAGCCATGAATGTACTAGAATTAACCATTTTAAAACTCAAAAGAACAACACAGCCTCCCGCCCTGCCCCTCGTTAGTGCTAGATGAACTGTAGGCAGCTGAGGGTCTTAAATACTCTTCAGTGTTGTTCTTCTATTTGTTAGCATTAGTTAGACAGCAGAAAATACATTGCCTTTCCAAACATTTCGTAATCTCTCCTAAGTGGATGACAGAGTTCAACTTGAACTTTTCAGTCAATATCCAAGCAAGTTCAACATCACATGAAACGAATTCACCTATCTCTTCCTTCATACCTTCTGGCAAATATAGCTTCCAGCACTGTAGCAAACTGTGAATTTATACCTCTGTGTTCACATGTGAAGGCCCTATTCAGGATTAAATAATACATACTTGACAATATATTATTTACTCCAGGAAGCACAATGTGATTGATGCAATCAAACACAATGTGCTGCAGCACATAACAGAGCAGCCGAAAATTCAGGACAAAGAAAAAAAAAAATCCACAAAACCTCAAACCAAACCACTTCTATTACTGAAACAAGAAGAGAAAGAAAATAATTAGGCTTTGAAAGAAATCCAGGCACCAAGAGAACAAGGGATGAAGAAAATATTAATTCTGGTTTTAGTTTGCTATAATCAGTAATCATGACCCTGTTTAAAGGTTTTTTCCAGTTTACCTAGCTTCAGTTCCAAATTATTAATTTTTTTTACCTGTTTTTACTGTGGCATATCCTACATTTTCTTCCTGTGAAAGTATTAACACACTGTAATCACATTTTTGATCAATTTATTTCAAAGAGTGTAATTTTATGCATTTCTCTGAGCACTTCCTGAAAGTTAATTATAGGTCTCCTCTTTCAGAAATTTAATTTTTCCATAGTCATGAAAAGATGGGCCCCAAAACGAGACGCAGTTTTCCAGTATTGTTAAAATCACTGCCCTACACAGTGATAGAAAAGGGAGATCTTTCTTTTGTTTTCTCACAGCTTCCTCAATTCTAAAACCACAGATCACATTACAGCCTCATTTACCACATCACACATTGAGACCACGCTGAATTATTTATCCACTCTCATCACCATCTCTTTCATATTGTCTCCTTGAAGTAGCCGCTTCTTTCTGCTCCTACCCCTTCATGTAGGCATTAACTGCATTACTTGTTACTCTGTATATAACTTTACATTAAAATATTTTTTTTCCTATAGGCTTAATTTACCTCTCAGTCTAAATGGTTCCTTGACCTTGATAGTGTAGCTGTCCATCAAGCTTTATTATTTCATATTTACTTTGGACTACTGAAGGAGTACTAGATAACATTAGACCTATTATTTGTCTTTTCAAGGTTCTGCTAGAAAACAACCCCTAGTAACAACTACTTTTAAGATCTGTCAACTAGCTGGCTCTTAAATTATTTCACATCAGAGTTATAAATATGAGTAGTGCTATTTTCCTATCACAGTGTTGAAGGCAACTATATTATATATACACGGGTACCTTTATCCATCAAAACTGCAATATCAAATACTGAAAATAAGTTTACATCACAAGACAGATTTTTGCATATAGTGTATTGAGTATTTTTTACATTCCTTGGTGCTTTATCAGATTGGGATGTTTTTCAGGTTTGTTTTTCTTTTTTTTTTTTTCCATTTTGTTCACTTGTGGTGTTTTACTAGAAGTCTGTTAGATTAACTAGTTTACAGGAGGTGGTCTTGCTTGCTTTGCTTGCTTGTCCTGAAGAAAAGGCACAACAGTTCTGTGAGGCTACCTCAGTATATCTCTTTCAATAGATATATTAAAATTTGAAAAATTTAAATACGTATTTTCCTCCAATTCTTTTGGGGAAAGTGGGTGGTGTTCAGGGTTTACCTTGTCCTTAAGCTTACTTTAAGAGATCTCATTTACTTTCTGTCCTACCCCAAATCAAGAAAGAGAACAAGAGTTCCACTGCAATTTAAGAAATGCCATCCCTGAAAGCACAAGTCACAAGACCCCACAGTTATTTAGCCCTACTGATTTCAAAAATTGAATCCCCAGCAGACTCTATGTATGCTATTAGTAATGGCCTAGAAAGCGCTTCGCTGTTGGCAATCACATCACCAGACACACCTACATAGTTTCACAGCTTTCCAAATGCAGAACAAGGTTCCCTACTAGTGAATACCTGTGCCTTTTCGACATTGTTATTCAAAGGTTCATCATCTCCATCTGGTGTCTGGCTTATGACCCAGTAGGACTTATTATTCTCCAAATATGGTTCAAAGAAACCCCTCACCCAATCCACTATTTTATTGACTTGCACTAAGAGCCAGGGATTTCTTTCCTGCTATCTCCATCTTCTCTTGTCAATTTTCTACAGTTTCAAAGCTCTAATTTTTACTGCCTGTTATTTTCTTATCTCCTATTTCCTTTGACTATATGATACATTCAATAGATATTTGTTGCCTTCATTTCACCTCTTGTGTTGTTGAGCGGATTGAGTTATACAGAGAAGAAACAGGCTCAGACAAAACCACCGAAAAGAGGGATGCCCATATAAGTGGGAAAAGAACATAGGTCTGGAATCTGAAATTGGTACTTCAGAGGAAAGACTTCACCTCTCTCTGAAGATATTTGACATTTACTAGTGCTAAGTATGATGCAACAATGAAGTATTCTTACTCTAGTTTATCTAAAGCATTCATCCTGGACTGTGGAGTTGCGAACTACCAAGCATTCTCAATATTCATTCACATTCTCATGTAATTTTTTCCTCTATCTATTTTTCTCTCAGAAGTTTTCTTAGTTTTGAAATATTACAATTCTTGAAACTCAGTCCTCATATAATAGTTATTACAGCCGTTCTGCAGCATACATCTGCAAACAGAAGTCCCTATTAATAATAAATGGATGCTTTAGAAGGTTGCTTATCCTGTTCTTTAGTTTGATTTCACCAGTACAGAACACACTCCCTCCTGCATTTCTTGTTGAGCTGTGCTGGTTAACACATTGATTTGCAGACATTCCAGATCTAGCACTTCTGAGTTTTCCGTAGCTTTAACTGATTTCTTTAATACAGAAGGTCTCTTTCTCACACATGCAAACACATATTCTAAACTCCTGAATGAGGCACATCAGTTTGCAGCATTCTGGTCATGGGAATCACCCCAATCATTATCATTGAGAATACCACCCATATAAGTGTGTTTCATACCACTGAGAATTTCTACTTATTTAACTTTTTAACATTTAGCCTTGATAACAAAGCAAATGAAAAACTGCCTTTCTTCACAATTTAGTGAGCTTGAGTTTATAAAGGATTTATTATTGAATGTTCTCTGGGACGCTTCTGCTTACCTGTCACTGAGAAGATCAGTGCTTTCCTATGAGAACAGGCTGACTTGCTCACTCAGCTGGTTTTTTGTGAAAACACGGTACCCCTCAACACACGAACACACGATACATGCAATGGTTCACCTTTTGTATTTTCTGTGGTCTCTTTATGAAACCACAAGGACATCTGCAACAACACTTCATATTTTTCTCCTATGCAGTTGCCTTCCAAGCTCACATTGGAAGAGGGTTTTTTTAACTCTGCAGTTTCATGTGATTCCAGAACTTGGTTATAATAGATATCCTATATGAAGTTCTGTAAAATGACCTTAAACTTCTGATGAACCTTGCTGTTATGATGTTCTACATGAATGTAGAACACCTTGTATTTTGTTTAAAAAAACCCACCTTTTTTCACTATTTGTAACACAGAATTCTTGATGAGTCCTTGCTTCTGTAATATGCTTGAATAACTTCCCTTAGCACCTGCTTCTTCGTGCCAAAAAACCTTCACTAATTATGTTCCCTGTAACTCTGTGTTTTGTCCTTCCAAAACAGCTATCTCATTATATGACTCATCAATTCTATCATAAAAATGTAAAATTCATAGCTAGATAGAAGGCCTCCTACCTCTCCTTAGCAGTTGGTTATCGAATCACCAATCTGTTTCCTCTTCTTTGTAGTGTTTCTGGCGGAGATCTCAAACTACGTCATCTCAAGAAAAACTTTGTTTTCTCAAATAGTGTGTTGATAATTTCATTCCAGATTACTACTCCTCTCCTTCACAATTATCAGATTATACTTAATGCTTTTGTAATCTCTTTTTTTCCCTCTGAAGTATTTTAAGGATGAGGGCTTCGTCAATATGTAGGTTAGCGGTTGAATCCTTACAGGCAGGAAGATTGAGAGATGAAGTGGGAAGCAGAACAGAAAACACAACCTGTCCAAGGCAGTTTAGTCATTGCACTTGATTACTCATTATCTTCTTCTGTTACCTGCTGCAAAGCCATCTGTTAGCGGAAGGAACTCTACTCTGTTCCTCCAAATTTGCTCAAAATCCCTTGTTTACCATTCTGTTCAGGCAGTTTCCTAGGGCTACTTGTACATGTAAAGTTCTTACATGTTTGCATGAACAAGGTCAAATGTTTACCAAGAAGATTAAGAAGTTACTGGTGTTTTCATTCTTCAATGAATAAAAACAAGATCAAATTCCCACAAATAAAACAGTGTTTAAGAAATTACATTTTTCCTCCATTTTTTCCCCAGACATTGAGGTATTCGTCACTGAACATATCTGATGACATAAAAGAGCTACAACTATTAGTCACTTCAGCAAATAATTCAGGACACGGGGTTTTTTTCAGATGCTCACCTCACCTGGGTCACCTAGGGACAGACAGTGTCCACGTTCAAGCTTTATGATATTGCGCATCTTAACTTTGCAGCACATTGAACCAAACTTTTCTTACTGTTGAAGTAATGAGTTAACTCCTAAGACAATTATTTTCATTTTCTTGAATAATATTCTTTGGTATTTATAAGCGTGTTGGTCAAAAAAACAAATAATGTATAATAATTTTCCCCATAAAACCCGTCACAGTAAAGCATTTGTACAACAGCTATAACACTATATAATTTTACTGACTTGCAGAATTCATATTTCATGAGACAAAAGCTTTACCGCTCACAGCTATTCTAAATTTTTCATTGTTTTTACCCTTGAAACTGACATTTTTAATCTTCAGACTTTAAGATCATGTAGTATAAAGTACCAACTTGATTTATAGTTAAATACTTGATTTGCTGTATCTGACCATCTACAAATAATGGCCTTATAAACAGAAATACAATATCTATTTGTTTGGACTTTTTCTTTTCAATGACATAGGAGGAACAGTATTATGCTCTTACTGAGAGCTTTCTCTCCATAAATATTGCTAAAGAATAGATAGATAGATAAATAGGGAAAAAAGTAGACAAATTTAATCTGCTTTTATAAGGAGATACATTTGCAGTGAAATTACCGTAAAATGGGGAGCAGTCAAACATAGCAGCTTAAAAGTTGCACTGTAAACCAGTTTTTTTAACTTTACATTCCAGATGTGCTAAAATGGGAATGTCTTTGATAATTTTGTTCTGTCCAAGCAGCAGTTTTGCTTCACAACTTGATTTTATCTGGCATTTTATTGAACCAACTCAGCATCCTGTAAAAGCATCGAACCTACAAACCATTCCTAATGAGTAAACTGTGTTGGATTTTACCTCCTCAACATCACAAATTTCTTATAAAAAGGTATGTTTCTCAATTTTGTCTTTTTGAAATACAGTTTCTGGGACAAATTGTTTGTTTAATATCTTCTAACAAGCAAATTGCTCTAAAAAATTAAAATTTTTATTGATAAGATACAACTTACGCTATTTTTCATGCCTGAAAGAGTGACGAGGCATTGGAACAGGCTGCCCAGGGAAGTGGTGGAGTCACCATCCCTGGAGAGGTTCAAGAAACGTGTAGATGTGGTGCTTGGGGACATGGGTTAGTGGGTTGGGTGGTGTTGGGTTGATGGTTGGACTTGCTGATCCTTGAGGTCTTTTCCAACCTTCATGATTCTATGATCTTTGAACTAGTTTATCTTCTGCGGTTCATATCTTCTGTGGTTCAGCTCCCCAAATCAGTGCACTTTAAGTGAGAAACTGCAGTACTTCTTCTAAGGAAAATCATATTTATTCACTTCTTATTTGTCCTACAGACTACTTCTTGTAGTATTCACGATGTACACTAGACTCATAAATTGTTGAATCAACTACTTGAAAAATTCAGTTTCTAGCTAACAATGAGGCATGAATTCATAATAGCGATGATTACGGAAGATCATTTAGATGTCCTATAGGGGGAACATTTTAATGTAACAACGGCAAGCAGTTTCTCATTGTTCTTATTAACTAGCCAGGGAGTTTAAATGTGTCAAGGCACCATCCTGTAAAATCAGGGGAACGCTAAAACCTGGAATATAAAATAGATTTACTCAAGAGACAGTTTAGCTGTACATTAAACCACTTCCAACTGAAAGGTAAGACAGAAACAACACTCTAATCATCTGTTTCTACATATGTGCAGGGTTTTGGGTATTCACAAGAGTTTTTGATTCTCATCTCTGTTGACTAGTTTATATGCTGTGTTTGATTTTCTAAACTTCTGTTCTATTGTACTTTTTAAACACCCTAAAGAAATGCAGTCCAGGGAAGCTTCCTCAATTTTTTAGAGTAGCAATCTCACTGAAGCCTTTTGTTCAGCAAGTTTACATCCACATTCTACTCGAAGTACACAAAATCCAACAACTATTTCAGGTTTACAATTTAATATGGCTTCCATTTGATGGGGGCAAAAGTCTATTCCAATTGTCATTGTTCACTAACAGCAGAGGTGAATTGGTTCCTGTCTGATAAATCTGACATTTCATGCCATGAAACAGGTAGGCTGATCCACTTTTAAAAACACACAGACATTTCATTATATCTTCATGTTAGGGAAAAGAAATAGCCAAATAAAAAGTTGCAAAGTGTTGACATTTCTAAATCATGGTAATGATTTGGTTTTAAATTAAATAAGACCCAGGTTTCCAAATGTTGACTTTCATTTAAGATCATTTCAGAGATGATTAAGTCATTTTAAAATTGTAATACTACTAATTCAGATCATCAGGGCTGTAATTACTTAGCCAACATTGACTAAAAGCAGAACATCTAGAGAAAGAGTTCAGGTTTTGAATTTGGCATTAGATTCCAAACAGCCACAGCCAGGGATCCATTGGCATAGCAAACCAAAGGTCATGATTTGATCATAAGATTACTCTTTCTCTCTTCCCTGTACTGGAGGGTTCACCCTCATTAGAACATGACTTTCATAGTAATGGTAAAAGAAATCAGGAACTATTATGACCTAGTTGGTGACCATTATCCTTTCCAAACTTGATGAAATTTTCTTTTAATATTCTCGTCTCCTGCAAATTTCTCTCTCCTTTATCTTTCCTTTGGCTCCATCACTCTGACCATACATAAAGTTCTATAAACCTTGCTTTAGACTCCCCCTTGCCATTGCACAGTTTTCCTGCTTTCTCACATCAAATGTACCTGAACCATTTGTCTGTTCCAACTGTCTGAAGACACTCTTCCCTGAAAATGAGATCCCATTATTAGGTCTACCAAGCAAGAAGGAAGGAAAACCTTTTTTACTTTTTGCGTGCTCTGGCTGCTCTTTTCTCTTCACCTGTCTTTGCTTTCACAATTCTGCATTGACTGGTACATCTGTATTTTTACTGACAACTTTATTCTCCTCTGTCCCAGTCTCATTCAGTGGCTTGTCTTGTTGCATCTTAGGAACAACGAAAGCCAAGTTCTTCTTAAAACTTTTGACCAAAACCTCCCAAATCTTCTTATCTACCAACTCAGTGTTTCTTCCTTTCAGCCTGACATCTGTTACTCACATCTAGCGACCAGCCCAGCATGAAAGAACCCCAGTTATTATCCTCACAAACCCTGACATTGGTCCCTGTTTGTCCATCATGTTCATTTCTCTTTCTCAAGGATGAAAATCTTCTAAGATAGCAGGTTACATGCCTCTTAGGTGTTTTCCTTTTGGCCTGTTGCTCTGAGAAGTTATATTTTAAAATGCGGCCAATTTACGTAGCAACGATCCAAATCTCTTGCTATCAGCATAGATTCTGCTCTTATGAGTTCTACCCACTACACTCATTGCTACTACTCATCCTAACAGGGTGACTAGTAACTGTACAAACTCCTGTATTACAGCTGTTACACTCCTCTAAGCTAGCCCTGGACCTTCAAACCCATATAAACACTATGGTGCTTGTTGAAATACTTATTTCACTTCATGCTTTCTTCATTTCTTCATCTTTTGAAACACTCCTCCATGGCATGAATTACATCAGTATTTCTAAGCGCTTTACTCTCCAATATTAAGTGATTCCACAGATTAAAATTTATTTTTCACCAACTTCTGTACATGCCCAACATCACAATAGCCTTATATAAAACCAGGCTTTTCAGTTCATTCCTTTTATTTCTGGATCCTGATATTTGTACAGAAGCATAGTACCCTTGATCTTTGTTCTTAATTTTATTTTGTTGTGGCTGTTGTTCGGTGTTTCCCACAATAGATTTATTGATTTTTGCCCTATCTTCTGTTGCTGTGAATAATATTGAATTTTTAAATTAATGTACCGGTGGAGACTGAAGCACTTGATGACTTTCAAGCAGTTTTCATTTTAATGATTTGATTCAAAGGTTTCCTAATTTGACATGCCAGAAGCCTTGTTCCATTTTAGCTTTAGTGAAGCCAATCCTTCCTCCATGGGTTCTCTCTGTTTCTGTCTGGTTTTATTCCTGCATGTTTATCTCAACTATGGACCAACATTTTGTCTGCTCTTGGAAACCTTCCAGAGACAGGGTGTAGTATTTCATGGAAATCCTGATTTTAGTTTGTTTAGTTTTTTTAAGGAGTACAAGCTCCAGTTTCAGAGGAAGGACTGAATGGTACAGCAATCTATAAGAAACGACCTAATTCTCCCATCACCTATTTATGAGACCCCAAATAATATTTTTTTTTTCTGAAACGTTAATCAAAATTAGCACGTTACTGCAAAAGTTACGTCTCCATCAGAAGATCCTAATTTGCTGAAAAACTACTGACTAGAAAAATGCCTGACAAGCCACAGAGCTATTATCACACCTTCAGGTATGAAGGTAAAAAGAGACAGAGCAAAGTCACAGAAAAATATAGCAAGTTTGATAGTCTTCACATCTAAAGAAGAGTGATTATCATAATTTAACAACTTTGGTCACAAGGTTATCTGAGTCTGCCTGCTCGTAAGTAGTCTTAAATATTAGTCTGGCTAATGGAGCTGCCCAAACTGTGGGACTAGTGACACAAGGAAAAATAAATACTTGACACAGAACTGGCAATAACATTACAAATACCAGAAATTCTTCAAGTCTAACAATATGGCATATGCTGCTATTTTATAGACTATCATTTTTCATCCTATGATTACATCTCCTCTAGAAAGGTTCATTTTTCAATTCTGAAACCATTTCAAATGCTTCAAGAATTATCTAGAAAAAACAAAAACATTGAGGCCAAATTAATGACCATGGACATAAGAAAATGCTGAGAGGAAGTATGCATTAAAGTGTTTTCATCAATCTGGGACAAAATTGTCATGAACCCCTGCAGGGTTTGGTTTTGGTACACGGTCAGTAAGTGTACTTTAACAAACCCTTCACAAAGGTTTCCGAGAAACTTGCAGACGGGCTACAGAATTTAAGGACTCCATATGGAAGTAAAGCCTGCTGAGTCCTTGAGCACCACCTGGCCTTAATGTCCGAATGTTTAACATAACCTGATTAACCACGCTGCTGTTCTGATGCTGCCAAATTAGAAACCTGCAAAGCCACAGCTCTCTGAAGTTCATAACTGAGGCCTCCAAAACACAAAACCAGGGTGATGCCAGAGCCTCCAGTGCTGTACACACAAATCACAAAAGCCTTCTACTAACGGTTGCAACACAGGGTAGTATCATCTTAGAGCACACGTGCTAATTGCAACGGACTGCATAACAACCTAACGATGCTGATTGTGGCTGATAGCATCAACAGAGACAGCTCTGGGATGCAGCTGGGAGGGGAGGGGGAGAAGCAGAAGGAAGGAAGAAGAAGGGGGAAAGAGGGAAGGGAGGAAAGGAAGAAGGAGGAGAGGAGATTAGTTATACGTTATAATTTGCAACAGTAGGGCTCATTTCTGAAATCCGCAATATATTTCTGAGACTCCTCTGAGGCTTGAAGAAAATTTGGTATAAGGCATTTGCAACTGCTGGTGGCGGCGTACAGAGATTCGTCCTGTACATTGCTTTACTGTCAGAATATGAAACAAAGAAAGCAGATTTTTGTCAGATTTTTGGCTTTTGTATTCATTGAACAAAACAGAAATGGAAGTATAGAAGTTAGAGGGGCTCCATGGAAATATTTATATAGATGGAAATATTTATATATATATTTATATATTTCTTGAACTGCAGAATCAGCTTTTGTGCCGGCACAAATTTCTGGAATAAAAACTTTCAAAATTCTTATAATGCTTTTATTAATAAATCTATACAGATTGAAAAGCTAGCTACCTTACTAGAAAATGAGCACAGTTGTTCCTGTCTCAGTTTTCAAACTATAATTATTTTCCACTTGTCTAGTCTTACACTGAGGGATATAAAAAGCAAGTTTTTTCAGAAATAGAATTATCTACTTAAAAGGGAATGTTGTTAAGACAATACTGAGAAAGCTTTAGAAAATCCTTCCTATACTCTTATTTTTAGGATTAAGGAAGAAAAAAATAAGTAATGTTAGGGTTCAGGCAATAGTTTAGTGGCAGAGAGAAGAGAATATTGGTCTCTAATGACTAAACGTAGCCTTCCTGAGTAATAGCGCATGGATCAACACTGAAAAGTAATTGTATTATATCTGCTATTATCAATTGTATTAGAAATCTGAGGCCTGATAACCAGACTGCTCTTAGTCTACTCCACTTACAGCATGAAAACCATTCTCTCAGACCAACTTTAACATCTTTAAAAACTACTCGTAATATGAACTCCAAAGCCTAATGTGTTTGATACTTTCCAGTTGGATGGACTAAATCTGCACATGATCACTTACCACAGCTTCTACTAATGAGTAGTAACTTGCCAAAGTGTGGTAACTCACTCACTCTCAGCATATGCTTCCATGCTAAGGAAATATTCAGAACTACCCTGAGACTTTACTAGGTAAGTCTTCCAGACTGCCACCCATCTGCTGCTACCAAAAATATCAACTCAGGGATACGTTTTATCAAATGGATATCTGCTGCCACCATTTCATTTGAAGTTTTGGTGCAAACAGCAGATAACAGCTTTATACTTCTGTAACAGTCCAGATGGTGGTAATTTTCACTAAGCATCCTAGGACTGCAGGTAGAAGTATGTTGACAAAACATATCACTGGAATTTTAACACCCGTTGACATTCGAAGTTAAAGCAAGTGTTTTTAATATTTATTACCGCCATACACTCTTTGTTGGTTGGAAGGCACTTGGCATTGTCTCATAACTGGAGAGGAGACCATCAGTACTTTCTGTCTACTGTCATTGACATGTCAACACCAAAAGATGTTCAGTGAAATCTAAGAGAGTATTTTGTTCAAACATGAACAATATGGCCTGCAATTTCCTCTGACATGAGTAACTGGACAATAGGTCACATATTCTTCTCAAAGAGGTAGTTACAGAATAGTTTTGTTCTTACATACCGTGCCAGATCCTTGACCTATTTTGGGTAACTGCCTGCAGCATACTGACCTGATGAGTTATTCAAGATTTGATGGATCCTATAAATAATGCAGCATAGCACATAAGAATGGATCCAACTCTACTGAAAACTCATTTTTGAGTTTTATAATAGGGTCATGAAGAGAACTTGCTGTAATATTTCAGACACAGTTTAGTGATACCTTGTTCCGTGTTCTGCAGATCTTTCAAGATGTGATTAAGCTCTGTCTCTTCTGTTAATGCAGATCCAGATTGTCTATTTGTCTGGGCTTATTTGAAGTGAGCAGCAATGTGGTTTGCATTTGAGTTACTCTAAAATATTTTTATAATAATTAAAAAGCAGCAGCATTCAGTTGATGGAGGTCAGATACACTCAATGTTTCCAAAAATGGTCCTTTTGTTAATTGACTAACAGTGGCTTAAGTGTCTTACTAACTTTTTAATTTTATAATTTCAAATGAAATTTACATTAAATTATACTGATTCTTTCATATTATATTAAGGTTAAAGAGTATTTTTTTTTTCAAATCTTGGTTACTTTAGAACTCTTTACAAACAGTCTGCTCTGCTCTCTCAGCTTCCAATCTGTTGGTGAAGCCTCTTCATGCCCAGTAATTGAACGGAGTCTTCCAGCTCACAGGATCTTCTCACTAGCTCTGGTATGGCAAATTCCTCTAAACGTGAGTGTTGCTAACCCTCCTCTACTTACAGAAGTATTCCTAGGCATCTGCTCTGCAGATGACAGCCATTCTTCTTAAAGGCTAAAACATATGCATATGTTGGAAATGCACGGTCTACAACTCTGCCAAAGCTGGCAGGCCCAACAGCAACAGGTCCAACTTTTCTGGTGTCAGACCTACAATACACAACATCCATTTGTCCAGTATTTCCAAATATCTACAGCCTGGGCTGCCAGACTTCCCCAAATGCAGTAGATCATTGCCAGAAGTGGCAGGGCAGTAGATTACCACTCAAATTGGTTGTTTAGTCTCTAAAAGCCACAGCTTACTACTCATATCAGTGGAGCTGGCAGGTCTGAGTGAAGCACGTGCTTCAGTGTTGACAATCCTCCAAAAAACATTTTACAGACAGTTCTTCTGTTAGCAGTTGTTTTACCTAGATTTGTATTTTTACAGAACTCATCTGCTGCTCTGCTGGCACAGCAGATCTGCATGTGTGTGAGCCCTAGGCCTCTGGAGGAAAAGAAATTAGTCCTTCAATTAGGGACTGGTGTTGGCCATTGCTCAGCATAAACAAATCCCAATGGGACAGTGTTTGTCAGAAAGGGGCATTAATAATGCAGAGGCATTGACACTGGTAATTTTTCACCGGCACTGATGAGTTGTTGAAGTTGGGTCTTTCAGAAAAAAAAAATGTCTTTCACTGCAACGTCAGCTGAGTTTTTCTTAGACTTTTAGCTGAATTTCCAAGTTGAAAGATGAGAAACCTCTCCCAAATAGCCAGGGTTTTAGAACATTTGTCTGAAGAGATGAAGGCTAGAAACAACATCTCTACTCTGCATTTCGCAGATGAGTTGTCAGCCATCACTTAATGGATGCTTCCCTTTAGTTTTTCCTAAAATAAACCATTTCAACAATCTTCATCTCATTCTGATGCAAGATGGAAAATTTTCAACTTCAAAATGAACCGGGAAGATCTACTGAACAACAAAAACTGCTTCTGAAGATCAAGCCTTTTTGTGAAATGGTTAGCTACATACACAGCTTTGGACAAGTTATTTAATTTCTCTCCTACTTTGAAAGTAGAGATAATCCAATTGCCTAGCTTATAGTCTTATCATGAGGATCAACTAATGTCTGTGGTGTGCTTAGGAAGCCTGGAGTGCTCTAGCCTTTCTTGAGATCTGGAAAAAGTCTCATAGCACCTATGAGAGGAATGACATGTGATCATGGACTTTGCAGTCTGCAGGAGACAGTTCACTTGACCAAAGGATTAAGCTGAGCTTTAAAATATAATTTTGCATGCAGCAGAATGCGGTCTGATTTTTACAGGCAACATTGGAAGTAAGCTGTGAAAGAAACCTACCTAATGCTGTCAGCTCTGCTACACTTCTTCCCGAAAGACTTTTAAAAGCAGTTTTACTCAGGGGCTAAGGAGTGTGCAGTCTTTGGTAAGCTCTTACGGGCATTCTGATACAAAATTCAGATTAATTAGTTATTTAGTGGGTCAAGACTTGGTAGGGGATAGTGAGGATATTCTTCTTTTATCCATTTTAATCTGTATCACATTTAACCGTGTATATACTAGACACATACAAAAGAAAATTGATTACTCCTTACTGAGCTCTAATTATCCAGAAGGTTTGGCAGTTGAAGGAGAAGCTGAGAGGCAACGATTCCTTGACAAACTAATGGAGGTAGCTATTGTTTCAAAACACAGTGAAAAGTTAAAAAACCACAATGCTACAGACAATGAAGAGAACGGCTTTCAGCTCTTACAAAACAGTGTTCCCTTGATGAAATGCTGCTTTAAATTTACAAGAAGTGACATTAAATTTTAGCTCTATTTTTAGAAAAACCAGCTTTTTCATCTTCTTAATTCTATGCATGTGACTAATCCACATGACTTAATTGGGTCTACTCATATATTTTAAACTAAACGTGTACTTAAGTGTTGGTGTGATTAGCTTCTTGATGACTCTATGATGGAGACATGTCCCATTCATCTTATACTAGATGCATTATGTAAACTATTTTTATGCTAAATGTTGTATATTTTGTTGAATATGAAAAAAAAGAGTTATTAGAAGATTGTTATTAGCTTGCTGCCATCACTGCTTAGACAGTTGCAGAGCACCTTTTAGGGGTATTATCAATACGAATTGTGGGAGGCTGATTTTCCTGTGTAGAACTGACTCATTCTGCTAATAAGAGAGGGTTTATTTTAGAACTATCTCTGTGAAAGTAGCCATTTACCTCTTGACACCTACCTCATAATAAGATTATTTTTTTAAGTGGAATATAGTCTAATGACTGATACAAGCCATACACCAATATTTAAAAAAAAAAATTTAAAGTACCTAAAATAATCTTGTATTTTTTTCATTATTTTTCTCCCTTATCCCTTAAGTGTTTGTTCCAAACCATATTCTAACCCAGCTCCTAATATACCTCGATACATGTTGTATTCCTTTGATTCCTATTATCAGAATTATTGACATTTTCTCCACATCAACAAAGCTGACCTACTGATACTGAGCACATGCTTGCAACTAATTTATCGCATTCACACAGTCCTAGGAACGTAAAATTTTTCCATACAGAGATAAAAAGAAATTGGCAGTATAAGAGCTATTAATACTTTTTCAATTCTAAAACTGGTGCAATAGTCTGCTACGCCTGGTTACAAAAGGAAAGGAATCATTTATTCCCTGAAATAAAATACATGGGAAAACGTGATGGGTAACTGTTCATCATTACACAAATGTGAAATTTGTGAAATTTGAAAAAAAAGCAATGCATTAGAGGGAAGAAAATATATCATATAAACTATGTCCGTTGATATGTATGCTGTAAACAGGTTTGTAAAATCAGAGATTTTATATAAATGACAATGAAAGGAATTAACATATGACTGCATGTATACTTTGCATATATACATGCACGTGTTCATGTTGTAAACTTGACTGTATAACAATTATATTTGCACAATAACTTCATTTTTAAATTGTATATGGAATGCTTACCAGTACCTTTCCTTCTGCCTTTCAATCATTTAACCATGGAATATGGTAAGATATAAATAAAAAACAAAGTAGAAGGTGAAAGTCAGTTGCCATAGGAGCTTTCCAAGGTACATATATTTCCTTTAAAAATAGAACAGAGCTAACACGGGAAGTGTTTCTACAGCCTCAACTTGTAATTACTATTTATGTTATATGAAGAGATATGGACTGAAAAAAATATTAACTGGTAGCCATCTCTTTCACTACTGTCCCACAATGCACCCCATAACAGTTCATTATTTGTCTCCTAATAGCCTGGTAGTGGATAGCAAAGACTCTCCATCCTTTTGTCAGTGTGGCGAGTGGGGCACTGCCTAGGAACAGGACAACTCAGTTCAAGATGCTAACTTAGCCCCAGCTGAGGTTAGAATTGCACTCAGAAGTAGGTCACGGGAGACAGGTACCTTTTCCCCATTCTATATATAAAATTGTATCAGAGCGCCGTGGGTCTTCTATTCCATTTCCAACACAAAGAGCCAGGCTCCCTGCGGTAATGAGTAATGGCTGAAGTCGAAGGGGGAAAATGCATACACAGACATCAGATTATCTACAAGTTTGTCAGTTAAGTTGCTTGTTTTGAAGACAAGAGATGTACTTGTCAAGTTTTTTTCCTGACTCATATAGCAAGGATTTAACTTAGCCTTCCTCAGTGAAAAGCACGATTAATTTTTTAAGATCTCTCTGACAAAATATAATGATGTGTTACAAAATAGAGTTTTTATGATATGACATTTGATTTAGACCTTTGAATTGCCTTGTGAGCAATTGAATGTATATAAAATAGTATCAACAACATCCCTTAAGAGTTACTTTAAAATCATACTAAAAATCCATTATTTAAAAACTTTGCTTAAAGAACAGTATGGCATGGAAGACTCCATCTAAGCTAAGAATAATTTCCCAAATGAACAGAAGAGCGTGCACTTAAGTTTCACACTTAAGAAATAAATTCCCCTCTAGCATGATGCTGGGGAAAGGCACTTCACGTGGAAAGAATTTAACAATCTGAAACCCTGCTTACAACCTTTGTCATCACTAAATACTGAGGGGAAAGGTTTAACTTCAGTAATACACTAGAATAGATATCACAGCAGAAGTCATCTTTTCCAGCATTCCCTATTAAGAGATTTCTAGTATTGCTACGGAAATCACTTCTAACTGCAAGACACTGCTCATCATTAAATGCACTGAGTGGGCTGTAATATAAGATCTACTGAATGAAATGTTTCTCTGTTGTTTTGGTGAAGATCAGCATGGATCAATATCAGTATCTTTTCAAATCATTTTTTAATACCTTTTGGTCACATTTGAAGCCAATTTTTAGAAAACACTATTTGTATTCAGTAAAATTTACCAGTAGCCCGTCCACCTAATAATCAGCTACTTTTTTTCATCTTTTTTTCTCTCTATTGGTTCCCCAATTGCTGCTTTTTATTATGTGTCACAAACATCACTTACATTTTCTCCACAGATCATCATTACTATTTACTGGGTAACCTAAGACAGCAGATGCTAACCTTTTCATTAAAAAAAGACAGGCTAACTAGACAGACAGCAAATCAGAATGGCAATGATATACATTCATGCGCCAGTAACCTCAAAAATGATGAGATCTTTTCCTTTGATACTTGTCATTTCAGAGGAGTTGTTGAAACCATAAGGATTTGCCTGTGACATTGTTCATGGCAGTCCATAATACTTCTGTTCCTTCCTACCATTCAGGGTATTAGCCAAGCAGCGAGAACGAAACTAATTTTGTAACTTTTGAATCACAAGACACTTATATCATTATCAAGGACAGAAAAAAGTGTTTTCCTAATACTTCACCTAATTTCACAAAAATTATGTCAGAAAAACAGTGGGCTCATTAGAGAATAATTCAGGGTCTTTTTTTTTTTTTTTTTTTGGTAGGAAAAGTAATAAATATTTAGAAAGAAACCAGGCAAGTGTAATCCCTTGCAAGTTCCCCACTGTCACCAGATGGAATCAAAATGATAGATCATCAAAATGGGGTTTGGATGGGTTGTGATTTTTTTTTTGTTTTTCAGCAATTTTGCTCTTCTCCTCATCACTAAGTATTTCTGCCTTTTGCAATACCGTGGTTTTGCAACCGTCCTTTCTTCCAGTTGCAGACATTATGGTCAGCCTCCCTAGATGCTTCTATACTTCAGAGGATGCAGGTGAGGGAACAAAGACACAGCCATGGATGATTTCAGCGTTTTGCTCTAGCACGCCTACTCACTGAGTGCTCCTACACAAAGTCCAGTGTGGTCACCATGGAGCTTGGCTGTCCTCCAGCTCTAACGTGTGCTAAAAGCCATGGCAGAAGGGTTCTCATTCTGGTGGCAGCCAAGAGGACCTGCGCCTTCTGAGCTCCCTGTGACACGTGCAGTGAAGGGGCTTTCTTCAGTGAAAGAACGTGTTAGTTGCCTGAAAAATTATAATAAAGCACTTTCTTTGAAGCAAGCTTCTGTGGATTTTAGAGTAAAGCATGGAGGAAAGACCTAGAGCATCTGCATTGCAAAAATAACAAGCAAGGGAGCTTCTGAGAATGGAGGATCAAAAATTCACTAGTCCTTGTGATTTTGTCTCAGCAGTGCCACTCACTGGACAGCTACAAGGAGTCGTGCTGCCAGATTACACGTAGACTTCTGCAGGGAACAACAAAAAAAAAAGTTAGCAAATCGCAGAATCTCAGATGAGCTTTGAGTTGGGGAAGAACGAACAGGTGAAGTTCTACCCAGCTATTATCTTTGTTTCTTAATGTCAGCATGTGCTCCCTTGCTTTGGGAATGAAGGCAACATCCTCACCTGGGTGTTGAAATGTCCACAGAGCCCAGGCATCTTTTAGGTTTAAACCAGAACACTTCTGTTATCTGGCTAAAAGATGCATTCACAAACCTAAATCCTGGTGGTGGATGCTAGCAAGTTAATCTTCCATGAGTGAATATAAACCGGGGGAATGAAAGCAGGAGGAACAAAACCAGGAAACACTGAAGGACAGTGTGGACAGATGGAATTCCAACCTATGCTTGACAGAGGCAGCAGGTTATCCCTGTTGCTAAAAGGTTTGAGTGACTTTCAAAGTTTTTACATAGCTTGTCTGTTCCAAGAGCACCTTTTCTTTGGAGTAATCTATCCCAAATCCTAGCTGTCTCTCCCTCTGGGGACTTCCTTCCTATTTTGTAGTCAGTAGAGGGTCCAATGAGCCATCTCTGGCCAAAAAATATCTCATTGTTCCCTACAGACTGCTGGAAATTTGCAAAAAGGGTGGTTTAAGAAGGGCATCTATGCACATGAACATCCAAATGGATGCAGGAGGACCCCAGCTTTTGACAGCTCCCTTTACAGGTCAGTTGGATGTGGTTCTAGCATTTCAGGGAGAGCTGTGATGGGATGGCAATCTTTACTACCAAAACCCTCTTAAGGTTAGCGCGCCACTGGAGCAAATTTGCTTGTATAGGAACACAAACTAATATTAGAAAGATTAACTGAACTGTTTTAATAACATTTGTAGCACTGTTGAAATCTAGAACACGGTGAAATGTGGCTATTTGCAAGAGGTTCACTGCAAACAACTCTGGTAAAGTTTATCTCCTTTGTGCTTTTGTTCACCTGTCATTCTCAGTGTGTCCATGTACTGATGCGCTGGAAACTCTGTCCTCCTTTGCCATCCTGAACAGATTCAACTCATTCCAGTCCTGTCACAGCTCATTTCTTTCGCCCACACATTGCACATTTCTAGAGCAATCTCTTTACGAGGTAGCTGCCGAGCACTTTTGTCAGACTTTTCCCCAGATTCTCTGAAAATCTCAGCCTCCTGGACTAGTTCCATGTTGTGAATGCTCTTGTCTGGCCATGGCCCAAACAGAGCACAATTGTCAGCTCAGCCAGGACATTAATATTCGCATTGTGTCACATCCCTTACAGCTAGAATTTCAGCCTTGAGAATACCGGAAAGATGCCTGGGAGGATGTGTAAGGATCCTCCTTTAAATAGAAAGAAAAAATATATGATATCAGAACTACCAGCACACTCAATGATTATTTTTTAAAAGGCAAACTCTCTAGACTATATGAAGAGCTACAACAGGAAATATTGCATGTGCAGCTGAGAATATTTAGTAGTCATTTTAAGTTAGATAATTACTAAATTATTTGAAATAGGCATTTGTGCTGCTCTAAGCATATGCAGACACACATAGATTCATGAATAATTGTTTTTCTTTTCTGAATTACCTGTCCCTTTTCTTCTGATGCCTGTCTCTGAATTGATTAAGTTTGATGAATGGATGAATACAAATTAATCTCCAGTTTTTGTCTAAGTTAGATTATTTATTTTTTTTAAGTGAAGAAGTCAAGGTAGTTTCTGATAGGTGTACCTTGGATGTTCTTCATAATTGTAATAAATCTGCAAATAAATTAATACAGGAATTATTTCAAGCAGTTCCCACTGTTACATTTAATTTATGGGACAAGGAAACACACCTGACCCTTAGAAAATCACAAAGTTTAAAATGCAACACTAACCTCTTTCAGCTGATACAGCTCTGCTGGTCTATTTTTTTCAAAAATAGATTTCTTGCATATGCATGACCTTTTATTTTCTGGAATATTTTAGAAATATTTTAGTCTTTTCATTTTCTCCCCTTTAAATATTAACATCCTGATAAAATTTTCAGTAAAGTAATTGTAAACATTTCCATTAACTTCATCAGAAATTGACCAGCTGGGATTAACAACAGAGTGTATTTACAACACGCCTCAGTGAAATGCTGAGATATTGCTTGATATGTTACACTATTTATAAATAAAACTTTCATGTCCATCCACACAATTTGATTATTATTCTGAAAAATGGGGCAAATTATTCTGAAAGCTAAAAGTAGATTTGCCTTCTGCTTTTAGATAACTTTAAAGGGTACAAGGTTGAATTTATTTTTTATATATTGATAGCCTACATTATAAATAAATATGGTGCTAAGGAATGATCCAAGATGTCAAGGCTCTTGACACTACACTTCTGAAATATTACAGGAATCAATGTGATATGCTTCAGTCCTTCAGGAGAAACACGGCTGTTTCTAGAGAAACAACCCCCTTGTTCAGATGGCAATGGTTTTTGGCAAAAGGTAAGAGAGGGTACCCAATGATGGCTTCTGATAGCAATGAAAAGGTTCTGTTAACTTCACTGGAAGCTAGACCGCATCATGAATCATTACAGTACTTGGTAATTTAGTCTTTCTTTCATTTGACAAGATAATAAAAATCGGTGATCTGTTAGAGCGGAATAAGAAAGAACAAAATTCATTTTATGCAAAACTGGATTGTGCTACAATGCAACAGTCTTACAGGGGTTTCTTATTTATAGATTTTTCTCTAAAAGGTGATAGTCATCACCTTGGTACTTTGCCACTTTACATGAATATGTAGATTCATCCTCAAAAGACCTCTAAAATACGGAACAAATTAATTCAGTGTTATGAGGTGACAAACTGTGGCTGAGGAAGTCAGATGGGAAGCCTGTGGAAGAATCAGAAACTCTGACTCTACAGAACCATCAGAAATTCAGTGAAAAAACAGCTTCAATATGTTTCACATTATTGGGAACTGGGGAAAAAAACCCCTCCACTAAATACTCAACATGAAACAGATATAAAGCACATTTTAACCACAAAGGGTCTTTTATGGTGTGGTTCTTACAGTGATCTTTCATAACAAAAAGTTTTCAAGTTGGTATATTTTTCCCCACACTGAAGGAAAAACAAACTAAAAGAAAACCCCAAATCCCGCTTCCTTTAAAATCGAAGCAGCAAGAACAGTCACAGTAGTTTTCAATCCTCAGCCTGCAAGTAATAGGTTTTTCCCCTTCTCCCCTAGTTTTATTAGAGTGATTCCATTTTCTTGTCAAACTGGATATCCACTTTTGAAAAAGCAGGCTGTGTTTGCTTTAGGCTCTACGCAAGGAGAGTAATGGCCCACAAGAAGTTTTATCATACAGTCAAAGCCGATGACCTACACAATAACCTCGAGATGAAAATAAAATATCATTCTTGTGAAGTCTCTTGGGACTTCCACTATTCTTTAACAACTCTCTGAATGAGATGGATCCCTCTAGGTATGAGCGTATCTCCACTGAGTTCAAAGGACTTATGTCAGTTTACACAAAATACAAATTCAGCCCCCCTGATTTTTTATGTTATTGAAAAATATATTGAATTTTCTAATTAATACCCTTCTTATTAATTGTTTATCTGCACATGGTTTTCCTTCTCCCAAATGTATCTTTCAATAAAAAACTATTTCTTTAAATTTTAGTGCTCTGTTTGTGATTACAAAGCACAAAGAAGTTTAAGTCAGGAAGATCTGGAAGTTCTTCAGTAACGAGTCTCCATACCTGAGAAATGAAAACTGCAGATATTCCATTTCATATGTTATCAGTGCCATCACCTACAAATGTATTCCAAGAAGTCCAGTGTCTTCATACATTGAGTTTCAATAGAAAGCAGAATATCACACTGCTCTTAGATGCAGGTAGATCACTTTGAAGGACTAGCAGGTAGAAACCAGGCTGGCACAGAAAATAAGGGAAAATCATTCATCAGAGATGAACACCAACACTGTTCAGAGTATTTCTCACTCTAGAGACAGACTGCTTCCAGAATCTTAGTTTCTTTTAAAGAATTTCTATTTGTGGCCTTAGAGGCACCTGCAAGTTCATCAAATGTGAGAGAAAGCAAAACATTTACCAAATCCCTGCGAACCACTCTCTTCTCACTTCTCTCCGCAAGTAAACATTTTGCATATTGGAAACGCAAAGATACAGCACTCTGTTCAATTTGGGTGTCAGGTGTTATTTCAGCGAAGCAAAACAAAGCTATAGAAAGTTATATAGACAGCTTCCTTGAATTTCAGGAACCAACAAACACAAAATTGCCCTGATTCCATTATGAAAACATCCCTCCTGCTTCTGAAACAGGTCCACTTTTATACAAATAAGACAACAAATAACAAATGTGGATGATGTAGAAAGGATACATTTTTGTCTTTACCTTTCTTCATTAATCAGTAGATGCTTTTGCCTGGTAACTACATAATGTCCTGGTTATTCAACTTGTTTATGCCTGGCTGTAAAAGTGGGATACTGAAGCTGTTGACCTCTGGACTAGCGAGCGCGTACATGCCTAACAAGGATGACAATTACGGTTGTGCTATGGCTGCATTTCCAGCAAATTTCTAGAACATTTGTAAACAATTTGTGAGAGGCAACCAAGGAGCCTTTGGAAACTAAAAATTACAGACCAGTTTAAGAATCCATTTAGCAGTAGAGTGAGCAGTGTAATTGCATGTGGGTTCTTCAATTCAAATGTAAAGTAACAAATAGTATATTTTAGAGAGGCAGATGCAAGGGATTTGCTTATTCCATTCTCTTTATATCACAGTTAAATATAACACAAGTTTAACAAAATAAAGGATGCCCCTGGCTAACAAACTAAATGCTGATGGATCCAAACTTCCTGAAAATTTATATATCTAATAAAAATAAGATCCAAACACAGGAAAACAAATAAAGAAACTTAAATCTACTGATATTTTGCCCCAGGAATGTCAGAAATATCATAAAATAAACTTGGAATCGTTGGCTTCCCATTTGCTAGGCAGAAGCACAGGGCAGGTCTGGAAGCTGTATGAACCTGACACAGTCTCAAAGTTTCACAGCTATCTATTTCCCATAAAATAAAAGTAGGAGGATTACTGACCAGTTTAGCAGCCACCTTCCAGCAATGAAACTAAACGCCTGCAGCAACCTCAATCTCCTTAGAGGTCATGGATGCAGTGGATGAAGTCTGTTCCGAGATCAGAATATATATTTTACATTAAAGGATTTTAAAAGCACAGTCCATGAAGGTGATTTATTTTTCGTTAGTGCACAATTAAGTGAAAAGCCCTTGCCCTTGGAAAAATCCCACCATTACATTATTTTAACCTGTTATTCATACAACAACAACAAAAAAAATTAATAATGCTGCTTCTCCAAAACTCCTTCCAGTGAGAAAGTAGATGATGCTACCAAATTTGCAGTCAGAAGAAGAGCTCTCAGTAAGCGTGTGACCTCTAATAAGTTATGAACTTTTGCAACAACAGATCACTCCTATTTTCCCAGGCAAAACCTTCATCAACTAAGAGACTCAACACAAGAACACTAAACTTGCTTGAATAATGGGTATAGAATTTTACCATGAGAACTCGAAAGGGTGCAACTGTAATCAAAGGATTTTTTTGCTCAGTTCTCACAACTTTTGTGAAGTATCTTAAATTTAAAAGTGGGAGGAACACAGATGAGGTACATTTCTGCACTTAAAGGGTGTCCTTTGTAGATAGGACATTATTGCTTTTCAAGGAACACACGTGTACTTTAATTTGACCAGAACATTGACATTGATTTCTGTTGGGCATTCAGAATAAGCATGGTTTCTCCCAGAGATGTACATTATCTTGAAATTCTTCATTACTGCACATCAATGTGTTACCGTGCTCAATTAAAAAAAAAAAAAAATTTCAACTGTGTTTATTATCCTTTTGGTAGCGGTTTTTAATGCTCCTGTTTCCTTAAAAAAAAAAAAAAAATCCAAAAAAACACAAAAGGAAGAACTTCCACACCAATATGTAATTTAACCATGAACCTCACTGTCATAAGAAAGTTCAAATTGCATATACTATCCAAAATCAATACCTATAACAAGTCTTTCCTGCAGATTGATGTCTGATTCATATTAAGCAGCTTGTTTGCATATGAGAAGACTGACCATTAAGACAAGGAAAAGAGGATCAGATATTTTAAAAAAGGGTTTTTATTCAGTGTGATGGCTCTTGCAGTAGAAGTTGCTTATAGAAATCCAATATGATGTATGAAAGGTAAAAATTCTCAGGAAGAATTTCCCAGGGAAATACATGTATTTTTTGCTATTTGTATATTTTTGGTAAGGGAGAAATACTTTTCTCTCTTTTCTTCACATATCAGGAGCTTTGAATAAGCTTAGTTTCCATCCTGAAATAAAACAAAGCTGAACAGAAATTATTCCTTCACAGTTTTACACAGGTATCAGCTTCCAAGGACTCTGGGCATTTACTAAGAAACTTGTTTTTAGGTGGCCAGCATAACCATAAAGATATTAGAGAGATACAACCTCTCGAAGTGTTTAGGTGGTCAACTCTGTCATAACAGTGGATCACCAAGTGTTAGCCGGTATGCAAAAACTGTATGAAAGCAAGTGTCTCCTACAAATAATAATTCATAAATTTTTCTTTTTTCAATTTCTTTGCTCTGAAAAAAATTGAAGATCTTGAGATATACATCAACTGATGTAATAAAATACTTTGTACTGAAATATCAAACAGTATAGGTCATTTTAGCATGCTTGGTATTAAAACCAAATGGTTTGGGTTTCTTTTTTTGACAGAATACTTAAGTGAAAACTTGAGTAAATTGGCTATTAAATTTTTTTAGAACAAGGTGAAAAGGACAGCAAAGCTGATTATCCTTGTAAAATGTGACTGAATGTGAAGGACCTACAACTCAAAATAAAAATATTTAATTTCTTTTACTTACTCTGTAAAGCATCCATTCAAAAATTGTTACAAATGGATGTTATCCTGGATGATGTAGTAAAGAAGATGACTTTAAAAAAAAAATTTTTATTGTGTTCCCACATTCATTTTGAATAACAACTTTAGCACCATGATTTGTCTGCTTTCCCTTTAAAAAAAAACTAACAAAATAAACCCCAATTTCCATTCCCTAAAAGTGTTCCTGTCATTGCACCAGACGCAGACTTTGCAGGCTCATCTTGTACCTCTGCCATCACGAGCCTTTTCCTAATCACCTAATAATGGCCAGGCACATCTCAATCCTCATCCCAACATTTAACTCTTGAAATGTGCCCTCCCACAGTGATGCAGTTAGAAATCTGCCAGTTCATGGATGTGTCCATGGTACTTCCAAATGCAGGGGTACTCGTAAACCACTTTGGACTGAAGTTAATGAAATTTCATTTCTTTGGGAGCACAAATTCTCCTCACCTACCATTTCTGTATCTATGCTGCTTGAGTACCTAACTTTGATTTTAGTGCTAGCAAAGAATGTTAAATTTTGGAGAGAGATTAAAAGGAAGCACGTTACAGCAAGTTATCAAAAAATATCTTGGTAATCAACAGTGTAAACTACAGCAAAATCCCAATTTCTTCTTGACCTGGGAAAAAGCAACTGAAACGTAGTAACAGACAATAATTCTGAGGTTTAGCATTAGTTTTGGTTCAGAATAGGGGCTAGATTACCATCTGCTTCAGACTCGCCGCTTCTGGTTTTCCCATTTAGGTGGTGAACAGCCTGGGAGCAGGTTGGTGCTTCAGTGATGCTCCAAGAAGCAATGCTCTGCCATTCCAGCAACAGCATCCAGCACCTTCGAGCTTTGGGGATGAATTTCTATACCTGTTCCTTTCTGTTTTTTTCCCAGATGCAGAAAGAAGTGAGGATAGCCCCCCCAAAAAAGGCTTTGCTGCTGACTTTGCAACAGTTTAGGAATCTCTCCTCTCTTTGTAGTTCTGCATTTCATACATCAGTCGTGGGGAATGGGTGAGCTGGATGAAAGTCATTTCACCACCTATTTCATAATGCAAACAGGAGCTCATAGAAAGTAGCTACTCACAGTAAAATCCTTATTTACGTAAGCACCAGAACACGATCTCCAGTTCTTATTATTCAATGGTTTTGGTGCAATGTATTTGCTATATAACAAATATGTTACTCTTGCAAATGTATTTTTAATGAAAGAAAGCTGCTTAAACAGTAAAAGAAAAAAAAAGCAGAATAGGGCTATGATCACCCTTCTTTTTAGTACTGCAGTGAAAAACAAAAGAGCACATGCATTATCATGGAGCTTATTATACACCCAAGTCACACATTCAGGCACAGACACAGAGATGGTGAATTATTTCACATCAGACGAGCAGCTTTATCCTCCCAGCAGATAAAGAGCCAAACTTTGGACAACAGCCCAAGCTCCTGTTGAATAAATGAAACAAAATCTGCTCACTCAAAGTTTAAAAGGAAGGATCCTGTCTTGGATGAAATAGTGAAACTAACCAAGGACGATGTTTGAGCTGGGACAACCTCCTCAGGATTAACATCTACTGAGGCTTTCCTTATTTTAGCAAAAAAGAATAAAGGCAAATAGTCACTGTAAAAGAACATTGTATGGAATCTTTTTCAATGAGATGTGTTCCTCTTGTTTCTGTTCTGTAGTGTTTTTAATCTTCAAAGCTGACTATTTGGCACATTTCATAATAACAATTTATTTAAAAAGGCCACACAGGTCTATGCAATACACTCTTATTTGCAGAACTGTCTGGTTTTGCAAATTGTTACTCCTGCATTCAGGATTGATTTATAGACAGAGGAAGACTGCCAAAACAGACTTTGTTCTACTCTGCTGATTTCAGAGTTACTCTGAGTTTAAACTGGTGCATTCGAGAGCAGAATCAGATTATCTAGATACAAAATTATACATCTTTTAGACAGGAAAAGACTTGCAAACACTGAATTTATTTGGTTTTGAAAATATATTTGTGCAGGAATGAAATTTTACACCCAACAAAAACTACACAACTAAAAAATTAGGAACATTAGACAAGTAACAAAAGCCAACAAATAATCTTAAGTGCAAAACACTATATCATTTTCTTCATAATACATGAGCTGAACAAAGTTTTATGCATAACTAATGAGCACTTGATGTAAGTATATGAGAAGAGCCCAGTTTCAGGATGGGTGAGATATGCATTTCAAGCTAAGAAAGAAAACCGTAGAGAGATATTGCTTGCTTCTATTATTTGTCACCAGACTTCTCGCTATGAACATTTCTATTCGTACTTCAAAAAGGAAAATATTCTGAAAGCAGGTAGTGCAATGTGATTTCTTTTTTCAAGTCTTAAATTCAATTTGGTTATGTATCCTCCTCTTAAAGAGTAGATCAGCAGGCCAGGTTTTGTTCCAATGCATTCAAACCTCTTTGCTGTTTTCTCCCTCTGGTGAGACTGTGCAAGCTAAGGGAAAGTGGCTGCGTCCTTCCCTATATACAGACTTTGGGAGCAGTCAGGAAATAAGTTAATTAGAAGAGCTCCCATCTGCAGTAGTGGAGGAGCAGGGAATACAGAGGGAGCTCAGGCTGGCTAAACAGTACAACTAACAGGGTCTGGTGTGAGTCCTACTGGAGCCCCACTGATTTCACTGGGTTTTGAACTGACTGCAGTCAAGGTAACTCCAACTGTCCAGTGAAAGACATGAGTGTGCAGCTTGTATCTCATGAAGTTGTTTGATGTTGCTTGCAAGCTCTCACAAGTCGTACAAGTTAAATTTGTAGTTCTCCACTGGCAAATTATACCCCAATCCTACCTATGCACCACACCCTCCTTATCCGCTGCATGACAGTTTAATACCCAGCTGGGCAGAGCCAGCTTTTGAAGCCCATGATGTCAACAGCTGCACGCTCCTCTCTCACAAGAAAGTGGGTGAATAAATGTAAAATAGAATTTCACTTCTTACTAAAATACCAAATAACAGTTATTGCTTGTTTTGTTCTGAAAGCAGACTTATAGGCGAGGGGAAAAAAATGAAACATCTTCTGCGACAGGGCTGAGAGTTTATCAGTAAAGTTTCTTAAAGATAGCTGCTTAGTCACTGTTGACCCAAATGACACTACTGAAAAAAAGCAGAGTACTCAGGAAACAGTTCTACCTCATTTCATACACTGAATATAAAGTGAGGAATACATTTTGAGCATCTTGAAAGTACAGAGTTTTGGAGAAGATCGGGAAATCTCTAGCAGTCTACATAACTGCAGTCATAAACTGTGGTGTCTAGATATAATACCACCTGTGGCTTTGCCTTCAATATGCTTTTGCAGCAGCAGACATGATTCTTTATACATTTGGTCACAATTTAAAAAATCAAAATAATATAAATAAAAATCTTAAAATACTTAATTTCAGTTTTTCTAAGAACACGCGAATGCCCACTCAGCAGCATCAAATAGAAAAAAAAAATAACACATTCCGTTACATGGAGGCATTAACATCACAGTACATTTGCTAAGCTCGCTATTACAACAGAAGAGCAGATGAGCTTTTTCTTCCCCAGCTACATCTTGCCCCAAATCCTCATCTAATCCATGACTGCAGCCTAAGAAGGTCCCTGAGCTTAGCTGTTTTGGACTACTTGAATGCTGGAACAGCCTAAAGACACTCTCATTCTATACACTCAGCACAGTTGGTTTTTTTTTTATTTTCAGCTCGTCCAAACCAAGTAACTGGCATAAATCCCTTCATATTTTATATGCCACTATATTATAGAGAATAAAAAAAATCCTCAACATCTTTATAAAATCTGTAGATGAATATCAACTGTAGTGGTTTTAAAATCAGCTTTATGAATCAGGAAGTTATCTAATATGTGTAGGGTTAAACGGAGTTCATCTTCAATAAGGAAATGAGCAGTCAGGTATTTGAAGGTCCTAACTAATGAGCAAACTTGCTTTAAAAAATGCGGTTTTCAAAGCTCATGAGTATATGAGATCTTAATTAAAGTCATCTACTCTTAATTTAACATATACTCTAGATACTCAGGTATTGAATTAAGCCGATTTGAGGATCTGATTTTTTTTTTTTTTAATTATCACTATTCTTCTAAGGGTATTTGCATTGCTGTATTAGATCTGCTCCAGACGGAGAGGCTTTTAAGAGCAACAGAGATAGACTTATCTCATTGCTCAAGGCATGAGCTCAATTATCCCTGTTCTGCTGGGCCTGCAATGAAATTCTCAATTAAAAACATTTTTAGAGTACTTTGTTGGGCTTAAGTTTGATTTTTTTTTTAATTCTTCAAAAAAATAAGAAACAAAGGAAGGCTGGCCTTTTTAATGACAAAGTAAGATTTGATTTTTAGGTGTGTCACAATATTCTTTTTGGATGTTGAGCAAAACCAGTAGAACTCAAAATTTTCAACTTCAGCAGAGTTTACAAAACACTGAATGTCTGATCATAAGCATTTCAGTGGGAATTGCTGGGTGCTGATAAAAGTGTGAAAACCTGATCTCCATCGGCAGGTACTGAGCACCTGAAGTCTCAAATGTCAAGGAATTACAAGGTTTATCTGTCTCTTGACATCTGTGTATGTTAAAAACCTCTGCAGGAATATGATTTTCCATAAACTCTACCTGAATCAGAGTCCAACTCCACAGATGAATATAACTTTTATTAAAAATCATAAATTGGTATTACCTTCCATTTGTGTTCCCGTTCTCATGTTTATTATCTCAACTTTTCCTCATGTTAAAGATTTGATTTATCTAAGAGATTGTAAATATGCCCATGAGGGTATCACATAAGGCAAGAATTTCATATGAGCGTAGGGAAAATGGCCCACAGGATATGTGCAATAACATCTCAGCAAAGCAGAGCCTGCGAGGCAAGAGCTATCAGGATCCAAAATGTGTCCTTCAAGTCATTTTAAAGTGCCTTAAAGTATCCTTTTATTTTACTTGAAGTTATATACCCAAATGATAGCGATTACCTAGTGCTTTGTCTAGGGTATCATCGGGGTCCCTTAAGTATATTTTCTGCAGTCTAAGCATTTCACCCTCAGACTGATTCTCCTTGGATTCTAATTTTTTCCTTTCCATTCATCTAATTACTCCAAATTACTGCTTAAGTAAAAGGCACAGTGTAAATTCCCCAACAGTTAATAATGTCCTCTTAAATCCCAGAGCCTACTCACTGGAAAAAGGAGAGTCTTTTGGAATTCAAGATTTGCATGCCCAACAACATCCTTGGTCCATGAGGTTTTGCAGCGTCAGTGTGATAATAACCACGATGCTGCAGAAGCCAAAGGAGGAAAGCAGCATGTATTTGTCCTCTCTTTTGGTTTTTGATTAGAGGTGATTTTGGTAGCAATGTTACTCCTTTGGATGTAGGTATTACATCCTATCATTCCATTCTTTCTCATCATCTTTCTCTCAGAAATGTAGATAAAATTATTTTCGTGAAGAGTGTATCCAGACTGTACGTCAATGTTTTTTCCTCCATGGCAAAATCCTAGGAAGTGACTGTCGTACTCAGAGGTATGACAATATCTCACATTGTAAAACCAACACCAAAGAAAAGAATAAGTATAGGCAAAGTTAGAAAATCATTTGCCTTAATCATTCCCCAGTGGTTTACCCTACATACTCTCCTGTGTGTCTCTAGGGAACAAAAGAATCAAGAAGCAAAATAGATTTGGATCCAGTGTACAACTATCTGTAAAATACATAGCACCCCAGACTGCACGAGCGTCTCTTTAGAGTGCCTGCTGGTACACTGATGGAGAGACCCTTTTAGTCTTATCTCTGCATTCTTCTGAACACATTCTTCATGATTAAAACGAGTAATAAATTATCATAATTATGTGCTCAGCAACACAAGCAAAGGAACAAAGTCATCAGTGGTAACAGTAAATACTTCTTAAAAGCCTTTCTTTACTGAGACAGACAACTGAACCTCGAGTGGTGATCCTTAACACTTGCTGTCTAGGCAGCAGTTCTATGTTACTCTCATAATCATCTTCACAAACTAGCAACCTGCCATTAAAACTCTTGTGCCAATACTCGAGGAGCAATCAAATTTCTCTCACTGGTAAAGCTCCACTGTCTATAGATGTTCATCAGCTATAAAGAAATCAGTCTTTGATTACAAAAAGAACATCACTCTATTCTTGGTCACACAGAAATAATTGACTGGGTTTGTAGAAAGACTGAAATAATAGCCACAGAAAAGGACAGTTCCGTGGTTGATTCAGGATCTACTACTTAGCAGCTGATGTTTGTATTTCAAATTCGAAATTGTTCAATATTTAGCATCTTGTGAAAATCTATAAGAAGTTGGAAAAACCAAAGCACTAAGAATGTTGCACAATTTACTATCATTGGTACCTTTCTCCTTCTAACTAACCGGTAGCTTGTACAAGAGCTGTAACCATTTTTTATTGTATCATTAAAGATTCAAGCAAAAGAAGTTCAGATAATACTACTATAAAAGCATTTCATTAGAACATTAGAAAGAGGTTTGAGAAAATATCTCTTTTTTTCAACCTTGGTTTATGTCCCATCAGCTCTGGAATTTACACATCCACTGCTGAGTGTGGTCCAGAACACTCCCAATAAATTTGCAGTGCTGGTGGTTTCCTGCAAGTGACACATGGTGAGTTTTTTAATCCTAATTCTAAATTAAACTTATTTGAATTGTGTGATTAAGGATAAGGGTGTAAATTGTTTAAGAAAAGTACTTGAGGCGAACTTCTACTAACGTTTCTCTTTTCTTCAATAACTAATTGAGAATAATTGCTTTCACAGCATCTTTTCATTGTTAATCAGGCTTTATCTCCATTCATATCTGACAAGAGGACAGGAGGACAAGAGGTAAGACAGTACCACAAGTATATTAACACATCCTCTGGGAACAGGGCAGATTAATTCTTTTATCCTTTTTTATATCGCTAATGTAAATACATTATTGTTCTTCTTCACTTGCTGCAGTATAATGGGAGATCACTGAGCTTCCCAAAATAGTCTTAAGCCTTCTTATTAAAAGTTTGCATGATTTCAAAGTTCATAAGTATATGAGTTTAGGTTTCTGTCTACCTATACACCAATATTTTCTCCTGGTTATTGTTACACAAATTCAATTTCAGCTGCTGTTATAAAAGCCGATCTGTTACAGACTGACAGAACTCCTCCAGTACATTTAAATACCAATTACAGATTCTCACATCTTCTGTAATTTTTATTTGCATAACTTCTTTAGTGTCATCAGCAGACATCAGTAAATACGCTGTCCACTTCCCTCGCTAAGTGCCAGACTCCCTGCTAGAATACTAATTTTCTACAGCATCTGGCTTTCTATCTGCATGAAGACAAAGTAGAAAAGCTACTTTAAGGTTACTATTTTTTTTCCTTGGGTTGCTTTTGTTTTTTTCCTCCAGTTCAGATCATGATATCGACCTGGGAAGATCCAAAAGAGGAGGGTAGAACGGTATTAGGAGAAACATGCTAAAGCATGGAAGTCAGCAACATAAAGTGGCATGTGTTATCCTGGAGACATAGGATTGAAGCTGATGAGTGATTACTTCAAATACTTTTACTAATCCGTTTTTAAAAGTACATCCGAATGGCAAAATGTAAAGGTCACAGGCAGATGTCTACGCATCCTAAACAGGCAAGTGAAAGGCAGACGACATTAACTTCTGTCACACATATATGTAATAAATAATAGTGTTCAATCGCTGTATACTTGCGAAATAACGCTGTTTGTTCTCTGTGCTAGTATCCCTCAAAATGAATTTCAGTGTAATACAAGATGTATCCAGCAGCAAACACACAACCTGTCAAGCTTGTTAGCCAGAATCCATTTATACCTTCAAAAGGCATTCTGAGACATCACCTCTGACAGTAACTGTAAATTATTTTATGCTAATATTGGTTTACATAGTTCTGATCCCTATTTAACTCAGCATATCTTCCCTTTCCAAACACTATTTTTTCTTCAAGTCATTAATAACACACCAGCCAACAGCCCCTGGGATGTACGCACAGAAAGGGCCAAACAGCAGAAATACACCTTTAAAGGCATTCCAGGTTTTCTTCATGATGAAATGGCCCGACCCAAACTAAATACAAGTGATATAAATCAAAACAGATCTCTTCTCTCCATGAGTAGTTCCAACAAGTAATTTTTTTTGTTTCCTATTGCTTAGCCAGTGTATATAGTTTATGACAAGACATCATTTCTTACAATTGTGTTTATTTTCCCTGAGGTCTCCTGGGTCACATTGTTATTTGGAATAAAATGACACAGCTCTGTTTACTTCAGTGCAACGGTGCTATCTAAACCCACCCTGAAAGATTAATGAAAATAATTTATTTTAAAATGTGTTTTGTCAGATGTCTTATTTATTTTTTACTAACTTTTAAGGAAAGCTCAGTAGGCATAATTATCCTTTCAATAAGTGCTGTAGGCTTCATCATCTCATATTGTTTTCATCCCACCATGATGCAGTATTTAACTTCAATAAACCTCTCATTCTATTTCACATCCACTTCTGGTGAAGCGTAGCAGTGTGCAATTCCCAAAGACTTTCCAAATCCCAATCTACAAAAAAAAAAAAAAAAACCCAAAAAAAAAAAAACAAACCAAACCACTGAACAAAAAAACCTCACTTTTTAAGCTACTTTTAGAAACAGTTGCTGTTAATTTATTTGATTGATTTTTCAAGATTTATGACATATCCAAGTATGAATTACTTCTGCTTTCCATTGGAACCTCTAATGAATACTATCTGTGGCTTAATGCATATAGCAAAACCAGGGCAAAGCACACTGGAAGGATTTGATGAAACGTTACAGAAAGCGTTGCATAAGGATATGAAATGGATGAGCAGAAAGCAATATTTTTATACTTCAGATGATTATGTAGCTTACCAGATTTCAAAACTCAGAAGCTTCTCTTACTGTTAAGGTATTTTCAACTCTTTTATATGAGAAAGACATCGCATCTAGCTAAAATGAAGAATTTGTACTTCAACTTCCCTTTAGTTGGGAGCTGGATATTTCAATTAACAATCCTCATGGAATTTTATTTCTATACACCTTTTTCAGTGTATAGATATGTTGACCATTTGCAAAGTAAGTCTGTGGGAGGCTTATTGAGATATGAGATAATGAAAGGAGATATGAAAAATGAACCTTTTAGTAGGCAAAGTTAACTGTGCTAAGCAGGAGCTCTGTAACTGGCACCAACCCTGTGACTTCAGCTGTGAAGCCTGCTCCACGTTCCAATGAATCAGCTCCACATCTCTTATCATTAAACTCATCCTGAAAAGTTTCTTCACATGAAGAGCTGCATTAATTTATGACCCTTTCAAAAGGACCTGAGCTGGTGGCAGATTCTAGCAACTGGGACAACATTCTTGTAAGAACTAAGTGAGAAATAAATATATAACCTGAAAGTATTAATTAGCATGGGGGTTTTAAAATTTTATTTTTAATTCTTTAATTGTATATTTTAAAACTTTCTAAAGTGAAAACAAGACAGGTAAGACTTGTAGCAGTGATTTCTGTGTTGGTAACTTACACTATGTTACGCAAAATCGTTTTATCTACACAGGCTCATCAGTATTTTGCTTTCCATAATTAGCTGTCATAAACTAGAATTATTTGTTAGAACTGCTGGTTTGATTTTTTTTTTAATTCACTGAAGACTGAAAAAAAGCACAAACAATTCACAACTCTTCATTTATATTCTATATGTGAAACTAAACAGCATTTCTCCTCGATGTCTCATTGAAGCTAAACCTCTTCATGTGAACAATGAATACAAAACAACAACAAACAAGAAAAAATGTTCCTGGTACATCTGTGCAGTATTTTCAGAGGCAAATTTGATTTTAAATTCAATGGAGAGAGAATCGCTCTCTTGTGATGGTCTCAAGTTCATTTGTAATTGGAGGAAGGAAAAAAGGAGGCAAACAATATGAATAATTTTTACCCAGGTTATTTGCCAGTGCAACCCAAGCGCACTGAATGTATACACGCTAATGTATGTGCGTAAAAGTCTAACAACTGCAAGGACAGAGAAAACGATGTGGCAAAATGACTTGTCATGTTGCCTTTATTGTAGTGGTATGAAGGCAAGGAAATCCTGGCTTTTCCATGCTATACACCTAGAGATTTTTGGATGTCTGCATTGCTACTGAGTTTCATTGTAGAAATACAAATTCTAGAACAAGCGAGAACATCCAGCACACCACGGTTGTGTAATGCAGGCATGAATGGTGCGCTACTGTATGACTAGAGTACCTGGCAGCCGTTCTCTAAATGGGAAGAAATGTTGGAAGACTTTCAACAACGAAGCTTACGAAGTGTCTTACAGATACAGCAGAACCAGCATAGACAGTCAGCACACATAAGCAAGAGGGAGGTACTTCATCACGGCTAGCCAGAAAGATTAAAGGAAAAGAAAACGGTAACGGTGTTGCAAAGGCTGTGACACACAGACGGATGGCGCTCAACAGACAGGACAAAAATCTGCATGAGCTGATGGAGAAACTCTGTTATCTCAGCTGAGGTAACACCATATGTTCTCTTTCAGACATCTCAATCTCAGATGAACCCGACTTTGTTTTGAAGATGGCAGTTTCAACTTTTTGAGTCAAGCGAGTAGGATGAAGCCTAACGTAAATTTTGTGAAGAAATTTTGTTTTGGTTTTTGTAAGAAAACTCATCCTAAAGTAAGAACCACATCCAACCAAAGGCACAGCCTCAAAAGCAGCACAGCAGCACAGGCAAGGTCTCCTAGAAAGACTGGCTGCAAGAAGTCAAAGAGTACTTCCCTTTGAATCTGAGCTTTTCTAAAATTATATCTTTTTTTTTTTTCACTTTTCTCTTTTTAGTTTTCTTGTAAATATTTGCATGTAAAGATCTTGTAATAGATTATAATGTTCAAAAATGCTCTTTTGCTTGTCTCTCTGCTGAGAACTAACAAAAAAAATCAGAGTAAATATACTGAAAGGAAAAAGTGCAAGCTAGAAAAAACCATTAGCTAGTGAGTTGCTAGTCTCACAAGTATTTTTCATCATGCCAGTTCATACCCGAAAATTAATTTTCCTTGAGAAAAATTTTCAAGCAAACCTGAGTGACTTCACCTTTATAACACTTGAGCTGCTTTTTAAAATGGAACTTGTAACCTTTATCATTTCAAGTTTTCAGAAAATCTTAAAGTAATCTTGAACAATTAATTTAAATAAATGGATCTCTGAAAAATGTCTTCTGTCTCAGGTGAAGGTGTCTCTACTATATTCCCAATATTAATGCTGGTATAGTAATCTTAAAGAATATCTATAGGGAAGACTTTCTCTAAGTATAAACACTTTCTCTGGAAACAGAGATGACATTGTCCTTCCAGTGAAGGAAACAGAAATTTTATTGCTGTTGTAAAGAACTTGATTTTACCCAAAAATATAACTTGTCAACACTTACATGTCTTTCCTGTACTAATCCCCATTTTTCCTCTCACACTGTTGCTAGAATTCCTACTACAGAAGGTTCTCGGGGAAGCTTTCATGTTTCATAACAAAATAAATATCAAAATCAATTAATCCATGTGGATAAATTTCACGTATAGAGCGGAATTGAGAGGGAGTGATGGAGCAAGCGCTTAGTGAGACATGTCATATATTAGGTATTAGAATTCTAGTTTTCTTGTACCACAATTTCATCTTCTGTTGAAGAACAGGGAAGAACAGCTTTTCCAAGACTTTTCAGGAAATATTACACCATTTGAAGCCTCCAGGCTATGCTGTCTGAAACCCTGCTAAGATGTTAAACTTTCCCACTTAACTTTCAAAGGTAGAAGAGCCGCCTACATTGAAAATTTGATTTAATGTTCAAGGACCAGCTACTGAGCAGCACTGGTCCTGAATAACGCGGCTTCTTTCAGCTAAATTGTTTAGTTTTAACCTTTGGTTTTATCAAGGGCTATAGAATGGTTCAGACTGGAAGGAACGTCACCAGGTCATCTGTTCCAGCTTCCTGCTCACGGTATGGTAATGCGCAGCAGCTCAGAGTGTACCAGTATCTCTACACACAGACAATACACAGCACATGTTACCAAGTCCATTCTGCACTTCTAACCCAGAATCCTGAAATACTTTTCTCATTACGCAGGTGTGAACACAGTTATATTCGGAAAAGAAACCAAAACTAAAATTCTTCACAGTTTTCCTCATTTAAAAAATGGTATTGCTTGTATTAACATATTATATGTAATTTATTGAAATACATTGGGATTAATTACATTGCTAGGTGAATTTTAAGAGAGGTTTTCTGTTTTGTTTTTTTTTTTCCTGTTGTGATACACTTCCTTCTATGGGATGAAAACCAGGAGTTAACCGGTAGTACTGTAAAATCCAGAGGGCTTTGCTCTACTCTCACTATTGTCATATGAACCAAAATCCCACTACAGCTGGCAAGGTAAGCCGGTTTCATTGCCAAGCTGTTGGTATATGTTACTGTATTTATGAGCAAATAAGTATGGATGGTGACATGAAGTTTTCTACATAAACAGAAAATAATCAATATGTCTAGCATGTGAGTGACAGCTTTACATAATCTGCCACACTATATCCCAGTCTTTCCTGTGAAAACCACAGTTTTGCAGCATTCATATTCTTAAGCAAGTGTCAATATGTGGGATATTATTTTTTTCCATTGAGAACTATCTGTGCAAGAGACTCATTTGTAATATCTGACAGTGAAGAAGTAGCTCTTGAATGCATGGCATCATTTACCTGCAACATATTCCTGTCTCGGAGACAGGCTGATGCTCTATATGACAGTTTTCCAAATAAATCTCATTCCATTCTGTCTTGTAATCATTGCACTTCTCTGTGCTGTCTATTAAGTCTTGCTAAAAAATCAATTATTTTCAGCAGAAGCCATGCTGTGTTCTGATGAGAAAGGAAATTGTAGAGGAATTAATGGTTTTGAGGTAATAAAACCAAAAATCCTGCTCATGCGATATTACATTAATCAAATCCTACTTTTTAAGACATAATTCCAAAAATTAGTCAATTGCTACTGGCTGCATTCAGTACAACCATTGTTGCATCATTTATATTAAAAACAAATATGTTTTTAATAAATGATGGCATTTCAAAGCTTGACTAGTGACAGATAGTTCTATTAGCAATCGCAAATAAGTGAAGAGTGATAAAGGGGAGTGCAGCAGACCCTGGGTGAAATTGCTGTTCTTCACAGAGCCAACAGCACTCAACTTAAGCGCAACACTTCAGTGATTCGTAAGTCCTTCAATGCCCGTGATTTGTATTCTCCAGGTAGCTTCCAATATGCGTGAGTTTTGCAGAACACCTTTAGCTCATCTGCCTTAGTAAACTATGACCAACTCTGTAGCCAGCCAACAGCAAGAACAAAACTGGAGCAGAGGTACTGCAAGATGTATGATGAATATTCCGATTCTGATTTGCTGGAAATCAGAAAGATCATTCTCCAGAGGCTTCTGGAGCAAAAGTTCTACCAAAGAGGGAAGCAGTTTATAAAATATATCCTGTAAAGGTGTTTGGAACAGCCAAATAGAACTGCCCGAAGTATCCACAGAGAAGGGGCAATAAATCTTACCCTGTGGTGGGCACAGGGAGGAGCTCAAACAGGAGTACCACAGATTTCTGGAAGAAAAGCCAACCAAACGAGCAGGTCTGCGTGAGTATATGTGCGTCCATACCGAGTCAACCAGCCAAGAGGTGACGGTGGTCAGGGATAGTCAAGCCCTCCGCTTTATTAGGAGAGATGACATGAGAAAGGTTTTCTTACAGATTCTAGCATCTAGCCAGGTATGTGCAGAGGGAAGTATTATTTAACCACATAAACTAAACCTAACAGATTAAGAAAGAACTAATCCTATCCATTTAGAAATTCATTTGTACCCGAGACAGAGGATTTGAACCCGAATCCTTCGCACTGCAGCAGACACCTGGTGAACCATAGAAATTGTATCTGATAATGTGAAGTGTAGCCTTCTCTGCTTCAGGGTGGATTCCAGCTTGACTGAAAACCACCTTCCCAACAACAACAACAACAGCAAAAATAAGAGAGAAAGTCTAAGAGTTTGGGTTTTTGATGAGCTACATCACTTGTAAATTTCTGAGCATTTTGCTTATGCTTCCAGATATCAATGATCACAAGGAGGGATAGCAGCTTGAGGTCCCACCATGGAATTCATAGAAACCAGATGAAAACATCCATTCACACAGCATGTCTTACAGCCTTCCTGAGGATACTTGCCTCTTAAGTTTCATTTCCCATTTACAGGAGCAGTAGGTCTACATCTGCCTTTCTGAACCAGTAGATGAGAATACAAACACACATTTTGCATTGGCAGCCTTCACTTTTTTTTTTTTAATTGTCTGAGGCTTTATGATGCATTTTGTACTATCCTGGAACAACATAAATTAAGAATTAATATGGCAATTGAGAATTACTTGTCTAGAGGTTGATTCTTACTCCCTCTGTTTTGCAATACATATGGTGTCAGACCTTTGCACATTGCACTATGTCAGTTCACCCATTCCTTTATGAACTCGGTCAAACAAAGCACACTTATGGCACAAATCCTGGGTTAAGAAGTTATGGCTCATCCTCAGCTGCTTGTTGCTCCCCTCAGAAGGCTGCTGCTGCAGATGAGCTGGTATCGCAGCAGATATGCAGTCTCTGCCTGCTCCAGTTCTGTCAAATGGCCTGAGTTTAAAAAAAAAAACAAACAAAAAAACAAAACCAAACCACACAGATGGGTTGAGAGGGAAGCAGATGCATAGTTAAGCTGTCAGATCGGAAGGGTGATAAATTCTGCTTTACAAAGGCAGAGGGTACAAAGGAGACAGCAACAAACCACCCAAGGCAGTGACCTACGGAGCTGCTCGGCTGCAGTCAGAACAGCATCTCTGACCGCATCCCTAGATGTGCACTTGGGTGGTTTTAGCACTGGAATTCTAATCCCAGGTGAGAAGTTTAAGATTTGCAATATAAGGAACTGCATAGTTCACAGAGGTATGAAATACACCCATAATATGTCTGTATCCATGCTATCAGTACATTTGTTTGGCTTTTTAAAAATGTGTTCTTAAACATATAAACTGGGATTATTTACAGAGTAACAAATTAATCAGTGGGGTGAAGTGTGCTTGCAGTATTGAAGTTATTAGAGCTATTGCAATTTACAGCCACCGAGATTTTGTACCACTGTGAGCGCAAACAACTTCTAGCAAATTATTGAACATCATACAGAGAGAAAAGATAAAAGTTTCATTTATAAAACCAAAGAAGAAATAAGTCTCATCTACTTTTCTAGGCATCAGGAAAGCTTTCCAAAGTGAAATTATGACTGAAATTATTTCCTGTTCCATGTCTGCTTCCCCCTGTGTATTAATTACTCTTCCATGCTTATCTGATGCCAGTCTGCTTTTATATCACTAATTAAAATATGAAATGTGGAAAGCTGTTTTTAAGCACATAATTCTATTGTTTCTTCAAGCTGAATCATTCCTTCCATATTCAAAGAGGTGTTACCATGCATTTCAGATCTTAAGGTCCAAAACAGAACAGAAACTGAACAGAAAGCAGTAGCTCTCAGATTGCTTTTCAGAACAAAGCTTTATGCTCTGTTTGTGGTCTGTCTCAACAGTGAACCAAAATCACTCTCCTCTGGGAACTATCCTGATCTAATTAGTAATGCTGGAGCATGACCACAAATACAGCCACGTTAATCTCATCTGCATTCAAAACACAGGGAAAAGTCTGTCATTGGAAAGAAAGATGCCTTCTATCCCTTGGCCCTGCACAATTCTCCTCTGTCTCTGCTCTGCTTAGCTCCTTATTCTGGATGTTCATTTTCTTGTACCAAAAAAGATCTCCATCAAAAAATGCTTTTCTTCTCCAGGACCTTTCAAATGATGCTGTCAGATGTTTGCCCCAAACGAACTCTTGGCACTTGGTTTACAGTAATAAAGATAACTCTAAAGGGTCTTTCATCAGTAGTTTTGCAAGATCATGTGAACACATTGCAAGCAAGAGACTATAAAATATATCAGTCTTAGCATTGTACTAAGCAGTATCTTAAATTTACTTGAATGCACTGGTTTAAAAAAAAAAAAAAAGAAACAAAACCGCTGATTCCAACCTCTATCCAAAACCGCAACATTATGAAGTGAGAGTTGTGCCAGCACCACTGAACAAGGAGTTACCTTTGCAATACACCTCCATGCTGTTACACATCATTAAACTATCTGAATTATCTCTTTTTGTAAAAGACCAGGAACTCCTGTGGACCTTTTTCTTTGATGCCATACTGAAGTCTTTTAGCCAAACTCCAGCTCTCAAAAAGATTTCGTTTTCTTCCCTAAAATTTAATGTCGTAAGAACATTTACAATAACTGAACACACACAAAACTGGACTTGATTATGTCTCCATCACAGAACGAACATTGAGAATCTTAAAACCAAAGTCTTCTATATTCAATTTTAATTTTGTGACAAGAGCTTTCCCTTGTATGGAATCTAGTAACCAAGGGGAAATTCAGCATTTACATCATGTTCACCCTGGGCATGGTGAAAAACAGCCTCTCATGGTAAATCTCACAAAGCGCAAACTTGGGCAGATCCAGAAAGATTTCTTTTCTAGTTGCTTACATCAGGGAAATGTGTACAACTCTCCAAGTTCCCACTAAGTTTTCTAACTCACATACACACACAGTAGGGCTTTGCACACTCTTGGAGCTACAACTTTTCATCAGAGTATTGAAGCTTTGTGTAACAATTCTTTGTACAAAAGTCATGACTGTGATAGAGAAATCAGGCAAAGATACTATGAGCAGTGCTACTGAACACACGCAAACATATCCAGTCTATATATATGCTGCTAATTTACTGTCTTCAGTTTTTAAACTGTAAAATACAATGAGCAACAGCAGTTGTTCCAACAGATCCATATTCACTGTGGCCATATCTGAGGCATAAGTGAAGGAAACTCATGTGCAAACTCCTATAGAGCCTTCTTGACGTATTTTCAGGTTGGCTGATACCCTCCCAGCCACTTGCTGATTATACTGGTTTCACCTTAAATGAAGAGGCTGTAGGATGACACTAATTCTTTTGTTTCCTTTTCAGTTAAAAAGACAGAAGTGAAATGGAAATATTTTACAGTGATCTCAAATATAACTGTATTGTAATTGTACATTCTAATTAGAAATACATGGTAATTTTTTCAATTTCCTAAAATATTTGGGGAAAAAAAAATGGAAGATTCTTTACATCTAATTGGCTGTCTTGAACAAATAAAAACATCAAGTTTTTGTGCTTAGTATTATAGCAGTACTAAAAGAATGGGACTGCACTCAGACATTTATACTGGCTGTGGAATACGGCTCAATACCTCATTGTAGGTAAGATGGAAAAACATTTAAGTACTTAAATAAATTAATTAAGTCCTTAAATTAAGAAAATGTAAATTAAAGCACACACACATATTTTTCCTGTAACTCATCATTTAGTTGTTAAAAAAAAAAGTTAGAAATAGCAGGGTGGTGTGTGTAAATCTGGGAGAAGGGAGAGAGAATGAAAGAGTAAAGATTAACACTGCTTTCTCTGCAGGTTACGGGCTATCTCCTATTATCTCCTCATTCTTCCTTCAACCTCTTCCTGACAATGATTTTCCTTGGAATTATTTGACAGTGTTGGTTACCCAGAGGTTTATTTTCTGGAAGCAATACTGCTGAGAAGCAGTGGATTATCCTACATTTGGGTATGTATACAAACACGTATATTTTATGAATGTGGGCAAAATCCTGGCCTCAAGGATCTGCTGTGGACCAAAAGAAATTTAACTGACCAAATCTTCATGGAACTCAGTGAACTTCAGCAAGGATAAATGTGTCAAGATTAGGACTTAAATACATAGTATTCAAATTTCTTCCTTTTGCCTTTATTACCCAAGAATCCAAACTCTAGACAAAATGTTTTTGAGAAGGAAACATTCGCATTTGGTACAGCAATTAACTTTATAAGATCAAGTCTAATTTTAAATCCCAGTTTTCAAGTTTTGTTTCTCAGCTTATTCCCAGTAATTCTATTAACATTCAATACGTGACCTAGCTTTGAGCTCTGCACATTTATCACCATGAATGGTAAAATGTATATTTCTTCAAATCAATTATACAAAGGTCTCTTGAGGTAGTTTCTCCAAAAAAGCAAACTCTTTCTCATGTGGTTTTGGAAATCATGAGAGACTAGTACTTATTGCCCATTCTTCCTCTTAACTCAAAGTGAAGGAGATCCTATCCAAGATTTCACTATGATCATTCTAATTTTACTTTCTTCCTTGTTTTGGGAATGAATTCCACTAATATTGCTATTATTCTTGCTTTTAATCTTTTTTCCTTTTCATATCCTCCCTATAAGTCTCCCATTTAATTCAGCTTTCTACATTTACTTTAATATTTTACTTCCACATCTCCCCTGATCTCATAATGTTGGCTATTCAAGGAACATGTAAAAGCTTTATCATAACTGAACAATATATACCATCCTCACAGCAAATCTGCAATTACTAACACCCTTTCTTGTGATTCCTGGCTATTTTTCCAAGATCTTCCAATCAAATTAAAAACACCTGACAAGCCAGTTAAACCTGGGTAGTACAAGTGGACTAAGGTTTATGATTAGAAATTTGTTAACTTTAAATATTACTTCCAAAGAAAACTGCTCTTTTCTGTGACTATACAAGACTCCTTGCATCCTACTGTCGTGGTTTAACCCAGCCAGCAGTGAATAGCATGCAGGCGCTCACTCACCCTCCTCTGTCACCAGGGAATGGGGGAGAAAATTGAAGGGGCAAAGAGAAGGGAGACTTGTGGTTTGAGATAGGAACAATTTAATAATCAAAATAAAATGAAATCGAAAATAATAATGATGATAATAAGACACAAATATACAAATGAGTGATACACAGTCAACTGCTCATCACCCAATGACCAAGGCCCAGCCCATTCCCAGCTAACGATCCCGGAGCAGAGAAAGACCTGAAACTGCAGTCCTGGGAGAGAAGAGCCCGAGGGAGACAGAGAGCACTTCCGGACAGATTTTCACATTATACTGGGCATGATGTGCATGGTATGCAATACACCATTGGACAATTTGGGACTCAATCCTAAATCTAAAATAGAATCCTGAGGCAGGAGTTGTGGGTCCACTGCTGTGGCTATGCTCCTTCCCAGCTTCTTATGCTGCACACCAGCAAAGCATGGGAAGTTGAAGTCTTTGACTGTCCTGGCAAAAACGATAACCATCGGTATGTTATCAGCATTCTTCTTAACACAAATCCAAAACATAGCCTCACACTAGCTACTGTGAAGAAAATTAACTCTATCTCAGCAGAAACCAGGACATATACAAATGTTAGGGAATAAACAGAGGTTTGTAATCACATTTTTAAAAAAAAATTATGTTTGCCCTAAATCTGTTGCTACTTCCTCTCTTTTTCTTCTGATTCAGTATGTCTAAAATTTTATCATTCAGTTAACAAGTGCATCTAAATAAAAGGAGAAGTATAGTCAGACATATTTCTATGGTAGAACTTATGCAACATATTTATAGCATGCAATCAACATAAAAACATTATTTGAAACTATTTTCAAAACAGTCTATTTGGATTCCACCCACCAGCTACCTCTCTTCCACAAATTGCGTTTTATTCTGCATTTAAGGCTTTAACCAAATTCTAATCGACAAGTGGATTCTGTCCACTGATTTGAATGGGCTTTGGACCCAGCTCATGCAGGGATGCAATTAGGCATCTGAATGAAAATGCTCTCAAGTTCCATGCTGTTTGGGAATACAAGCTCTCACCGAATATAAGTGAACAGCATCTGTTCATCAATGTTTTCAGAAGCTTTGCTTCATACTCTTGAATTCTAAACCATCAATTTTTAATTTCACTTTTTTTACTAAATAATATTTACAAATACTTCTACGATGACACAGAGTGTAACTTCAAAAAAAAAATATCTTTTTTTTCTACCTGTACAAGAATGTTTTCTGCTGAAGAAGACTTACGTTTTAGGAAATAAATTCTACAATGATATATTCACTGCAATATCACTTCAAGTCCCAAAGCACATTCCCTTGCAAGAAGGCATTATAATATCACATGGACTACATGCTAGAGCTCCAATAGGTCAAATCAAATATGACGTAACACCTACAAAGGGGTTTCATTTGGATGCATGCAAAGTAGCCCCAAATATTTCATAGAAACATAAACAAACACTATCCTCTGGGCATCAGACAGCACAAGCACTTATCCTGTCACTCTTTCTCTGTATGCTTCAAAACAGCACGCTCCAGCTTCAAAAGGAGAGCTCCTGCCACATCAGAAGAAAGAATTATTTCTTAATCCATCCAACTCATCTCCCCATATCACATTGTGTTACTTCAGGTCATACTGAACTGTATCAAATCACGGGCTGTCACACGCATTTGCAATATGCTGTGTGTGTCACATCACGATTTAACCAGTGCAGATATTCAGACTAAGGACAAGTTTATGCATATACATATGTACACAGAAAGATAACTGGGTCCGATCTCCACTGTTCATCCATCTGTGGTTTGGTTTCATACAAATCCCTCTGGGGATATGCAAATACAATAGCAAAGATCCATGCACTGTTTGAACTTCCTTTGTACCTGGCTGACACAGACAACTTGCACAAAATCCAGCTGCACAGAAATAATACTGGATGTGTTTCTAACTTTGCAAATTTCTTTTTAATAATGCAGACAAGCACAGGGATTTCAACTTTTTAGAGTCTTATTCTTTTCCACTTGTTGTCATGGATACTACATCTTCTCCTC
>NW_010109841.1:76480-78755 GCF_000699245.1 Pterocles gutturalis
CCTTTTCTCTCCTTCATCATATTTGACTTTTCTGTGTTGGTGTCCATGGTGACATCCTGCTATCAGTACACAATGCATGTCCCAGCTTCCACATTTTTTATAATGGACTCAGGTATTTAAAGAAGTTTCCCCTATGTGACTGATGTTATTGCATCTTAATCTCTCCTTACCAGCAAGCAAGAAAAAAAAAAAACAAACAAACAAACAAAAAAAAAACCCACCACAGTTTCTGTGTAAATATGAGATATTTTCAGTTTTATTCACTTGGATAAACTCATGAGTTGCAACATCTTATTTTGAGGATAGCCTCTGGGGAGAGCTGCCATACATTCAATCCATCACATAGACAAATGAGGACGCAGAGCAATCAGGCAAGTGTTTATGGATCAAAATATAATTGCCTAAATTTTCAGAGATGTTGAGCTTCAGAAGTAAACAGCATGAGTGAGCAAGCAAGCAGTGCAAGAAATTTCAGAATCTGAGAAAACCAAGTTTTTTTCAAAAATGCATATTTCCTCCTGTAAGACACACTTCCTTTCAAATCATATACCAACATACATCTCAGAGAAAAAAAAAACCCACCAAAACAGAAAACCAACCAAACAAAAACCCACTAGTACTAAACTGATGCAGAGGATTTCATTATTTTTTTACTTTCTCATTTATTAAAACCTCTTTTCAAATGATCCAGCATACACACTCAGTGGAGGAATAACTTACTGCTTAGGAGGGGCTTGAAGGTCTCTCTGAAGTGAGGGTACACCTTGTAGTAATGGGTTGGGGTTTAAAAGATCTGTGTAGGGTCATGTCAGTACTGTCTTACTATAAGGACCAGATAGTTTTGGTTTACAAGGAAAAAAGAAAACAAAACAAAAAAAGTTTTCTGATATGACTCTGTAAACAATGGGCAAACTTCAGTCCCCAGTGAGCCAGTGGAAAAGTTTCTAATAGCTTCAGTAAGGCCAGGATCCCAAACGGCACTTCTAATTTGCGCTGTCAGTGAAGTGTAACCTGGGCACGCCAGCTCCAGGTTTACCAGAGCCCCAGTGAAGCTCTGAAAAACAAAGCAGAAGTGAATCACCGTGCTGGACTTTGCCTGGCAGCAGCGTTCCAACATTCCCATGAATATTTGTCGTTAGGCATCCTGGCATACTGTTGTAGTCAACACGTAAAGAAATAACTCAGATCTGCCTTGGTGTGATAAAGTAACCCGCAGAAAAGATGTTTACAGCTGCATGAAATCATATTTGTCAGGGCACAAGTGTAGGAATTTTTAAGTTTATGATATTTGCAAGAAGTGTTCCCTAGTGCCATAAACTGTAGAAATTCATCCATGGGTACTGTGAAACACAGACTTGCTAGTTCCTCCCCAAGATGCAATCCAGAAACATCTCCCTGATTTCCTGCCCTTGTTTTCCCATCTCCCCAGGAGACAGCTATTCTAACTCGTTTGCTCGTTACACTGAAATCTGAAAACTGGCTGCTAATTACCATGTGTTTCAATTCTCAGCTTAACTGGTGATCTGGGAAATCAAGCCATGGTCTCCTACGTAGAGTAGGATCAATAAGCTCGCACCTAGACTGCTGAAACACAATGTCAGTATTTGCTGTTATATAGCACATCCACCCTCTGGTTTGCCCCTAAGTTCTAATGATCGTGTGCTGTTAAATTATTCAGACTGTTTGGTCAAATTTACCCTACTCTGGAAAAACAAAACAAAACAAAAAAAAACTGCCTAACAAACAAAAAACCACGAATGCGGACCTACTATTGATAACTGATTCAAGTATAGCTTCCAGATAATGTGAAAAAAGAGCATAGTTATTTCAAAGGACGTTTTACAGGTGATCTGCTTTCAACTTTTAAAAGTGAAGCACTGAACAAACATGAATTATGGATATTTCCTCATTTAAAAGTCAGTAAATTCCTCCTCTCTCCCCCAAAATAAGCTATACAGGAAAAAAAAGCAAAATCATTGAACAGATAAACTACACAGAAATAGTTTGGGGTGTTTTTTTTTTAATCATATGGGATAGTCCGTACATGTCCATTGAATGCAATAGATTCAAGCAAATACACACAAGTAGCAACTCAGACACCCTTCCACAACGTGTGTTCTCAGGAACTGGTATCTAACAACTAATGAAGAACTGAAACAAGGTAAAAAACTTCATGTTTGTGTTTAGATTTCTGTTGTTGCAGAACAGCATTTATATAGACTTAGGAAATCTCTAGTTTTGGGAGGTTTCTATCTCGATTTCAGTAAAGCATTTG